>NC_135497.1:16767263-16802137 GCF_052857255.1 Amblyomma americanum | reverse complement strand
TTCGAGCTGCGCATGCGCAGACTTGCCTGTAAAGCCGACAGGTGCAAGGTGATGGTGCAGGAGCTTTCGCTGGCCACGCACTGGCAGATCTCCCGCATAACATGTGAGCTGAGTGCACGAAACGCGTGTGACGTACGCGGGCGTCGTGTGTGTACCTTGTCCCATGCACGCTAATCATTGCGCGTGTGTACTCTCAATAATTCAGTTTAGCCTGGCAGACGTGCGGCTCCTGCGTTTCAGGGGTTCAAAAGTCTTTGGATGCCGCCTCGCCAATGCGGAAGACGCAGTCGTGTTCCCGTTAAAAGTATTGCCGCCGAGCGCTGACAGCCGTGCCAGTGAGGCGGCGCTGCCTTCGGGTCCCGTCGCCCGCGGGCCCCGTGTCACGCCCCGCACTCTGGGCCCTAGCGCTGCAACCTGACGACGTGTCGCAGTGCACTCATCGTATTCGCTCGACGCGATTTCGCAGGCATCTCCTCTTTCCGCCTCCTACAGGCTCTCAAAGTAGTCGCGGAGAAATCGCCTTCTTGCGAAGCGTGCTCGCAATACCGGAGGGGTGAGAAGAGAACAAAACATGACTTTTGTCCCCAGCCAGACCTGCGAAACGTGCGCGGAGAAGTGGCCGCCATCGGAGTTGTCTGGGCCCGGCGCGGCCCAGAATTTGGGGGGCGGCAAACTTCGTTGCGTGAGTAGCGCCGGGTCAGCCGCGGTGGTGCGAAGCCCCGCTCTAATCCGCGACCGTCGTGACGCCGGCCTCCTCGGAAGCCATAGCGGCGGCACTTGAGGGGTATTCCGCCGCGAAGCCGCACCGAACCCCTCTGAGGCGACCGCGTCATCGGTGGAGCAAAAAAAGGCTCCGTGCTCAGCGGCGAGCAGCCACTGCAATAAAGCATCCGTTCTAGGATCCGAATGCACAAACACGTGGCGCGGTGTTAAACGCGTACACCCGGAGTCAAAAGATTCCGGAGCACGCGATTTGCTGGAAAAGGTTAATTTTCTGTAGCTTTCGATATGCAGTTCCTGCAGTGTTCCTGCACTAAAGCGCAGGCTGCACATTTTAATCTCAGGTTACACGCAAAGACTGGGATGACACGCAATGAATGATTGCCCTCGTTGGCGCTCTGCGTAAACTTTTGACGCCCGCGCACCAGCGCCAGCGGTGTGCACCACGCAGCGTGGAGCCACTCTTCGGGAAGACTGTCTGCTGTTGGAGCACCGCGTGAGGCGCCAAGTAAAGAGGCGTTTCGTGCACTCGGCTTCGTACGGCTTCAGCCGGAATCGTGCGTTTTCACGCGCGGCTCCCAACACGAGAGATTGCCGCCACCCGAAGAGCTAGAAGCGTCGCCCCTAAGCTCTGCTTTCTTTCTCTATTTATGCGCTCCACGTTCTGGAGAGCACGTAAATGCCAGCACCCAAAATTCATAAATGTCTGCTCCACTATTCGTTCGACGCCAAACAGCAAGGACTCCGTGCCTGTGACGGGCCTGATTACACGCTGTTTGTTCAGTGTGTTTAGGGGCATCCTTCCGGGCAAGTAGATGGGAAATAAAGTTGGAACTGCTTCTAGTAACATCCGCCCAAGTGAACAGGCGATGGTGGCCCCGGTTAAACTTGAATCCCCAGAACAGCACCAATTTTTCTTCAATGCCCATGTTCCTGTAAAAAAGTGTATGACTTTCCTTTTAGCCCAAAGGCAGTGCTTCGATGAACACTATAGATTAATTATTTCCTTATTCTGCAGCTCTCTAAGCCCTAAAGTGGCCCAACCCGCTTCACGAGATTACATATATCAGAGTGGAAGGCGTATCCTTGCCCATAGACGTGGTCACAACCGCGGCCTCCACGCACACACGTACTTGATGGACTGAAGCACTGGCAATGTACCTCGGACCATTGGGGGGAATTCTTAGAGAACGAGCGTATATGGCGACCAAGCTTGCCTTCCATAACACGAACAGTTTTTGCTGCTGGCGCACTTGTTTTATCGACGAATCCTTGCGCGTAACACACACACACACACACACACACACACACACACACACACACACACACACACACACACACACACACACACACACACACACACACACACACACACACACACACACACACACACACACACACACACACACACACACACACACGCACACGCACACGCACACGCACACGCACACGCACACGCACACACGCACACGCACACACACACTCACGCACGCACGCAGGTAAATCAGTTGAACTCGGAGATCGTCTATTTGATTTCTACTGAAATGCAGTACCTCACGCTGAAGAAAGCCGAAGTTATTCGACGAACTCACACAAAAGTGGCGCGGCGCAATAGCTAGGCAAACAGTGAGCCTCCGCGAATAACTGTGATAGAAGTGACCCACAAAAGTAGAAAGGAGGACACCCTTCAGTGAAAACGAGGCAAAAGAGAGAGATCGCACACTGTGTTCTTTTAAGAGCGCTGAGTGACTGGGAAACGGCTACGACGGCGTCGGGGGAATTTGCGTGCGGGCCACACTCAGGCAGGAGGTGAACCCGACAGAAGCAGCGCGTAGCCCGAGCGCGTTCGTCGGCGCTCGTGAGAGAAGCTCGGCAGGCGCTGACCCGGCCTGGCGACAGCTGGTAGGCGCGTTCCCACGAAGCGTCAGGCAAACCGCAAAACGGTGCCAGCGAGACAGCGCACCAGGGAGTGCTTCGGCCTGTGCAAGTATGTTTGGTGAAACCCTGGTAGATATACGTTTACCAGAGGCAATGCACAGGCAGGCTTCCAAACAGTCAGGTGCACCCAGGAGAATATACCGGCTGGGTGATCTTTTTTAACCTTTACAGGTTTTATTTTAAATAAACTGTGAAAGGTACATCGGTGCGGTTTGTTGAGCTGGTTGTGCAACAAAGCGGACATTATGTACTTCATATGAATCAATAATTAAACGATTATTTCACTAAAATTAACTGACAAGCTTTTTATTTTTATTTTTAGGATCGAAGGTTTTATTGCGAAATAGATGGCCGTCAGCAGGTGAGCGATGTTTTAAAAAAATCCTTAATCGCCAATGTGGTTCGAAATATAGAACGTCAAAAAAACGCATCTGAAAGCTCGTTACGTTGGCTTTCTTCCTCTGCATATTTATAAAATCATCAATTAGAACCGTAGTTGGTGTATTTTATGATCTAAAATAGGTTAACTTGATTTCTGCGGTTATACCACGCCCAGCGAAGCCATTTTATAATTACGTAATCCAGGAATGCCATCTCAGCAAGCTTTCAACCGCCTATTTTTGGCGTTCTATCTTTCGTACCGCACTGCCGGCTACGAAAATTTAAAAGCAAGTCTAAGCTGCGATATTGACGGCCATCAATTTCGCAATATAAGCTTGCCTCCTGAAATCAAACATAAAAAGTTTTTTATTTAATTCAAATGAACTAATCGTTAAATTATTCATCCCTACGAGGTACTTAATGTCCGCACTGCTGTACAGTCTGCGTCACCCTTGTGTACAGCGCTCAAGCAGAGTGCATCATGCACTAAAAACTGAGCCTAGAATGCTGCCCCTGGATTCTGGGGTGTCTGCCCACATTGCTGTCAGGTCTATGTGGATCTACGTCCGCGCAAGCATTGCCCCTTCAAGTTTGCAGATGTCTCCAGGTGCCGATTTTTATGCAGGGAGGCGCGCTGCTCAGGCTCTCTACACAAGGGGGACGCAGGCGGTACAATCCAGCTCAACAGTGCGCAACAAAGTATCTCAGTTTTTAAAACAAAAATTTTTAAAGGTAAAAAAAATCACCCTGTATACTACCGTCATTATTTCTGCACTGGACCTTGTGGATCCAGAGGAAAACTACGAGAAAAAAAGTGCACTTGTGACTCATGTATTTCATGCTGCCGCTACCAGTACATATAGACTTCGCGCCTGCGCTTACGCGTGCCGTATCATTTTTCGCCGTCGTTTTCCAGATGCCAAATTACGCATGCTCAAGAATCGGGCGCTGTCAAGAGGATAATAGGCAATTTAATGACTTTTAAAAGGACGAACGTGGAAAGCACGCGCAACTGAGTAGAGCCAGGCGGGCATAAAGTAATAAAAGTAAACCTTGAATTTCAGTGGAAAAAAACTAATTTTGAAGCTGAAATGGATGTCATTCGTGCCTGAAATTTACTAAAGCGCACCAAAATGTGGTAGGGGTTTAACGTGGTTAAACCGAGTACACGCGCGACAGCAGGGGAAACTTAAGCTCTTCGTTAGGGGCTTTGGTGGATTAAAACCCGTGTATGCAGAATTGGCTATTCTCTAACACTCATCGACCGCCGGCGAGTTCTTGTACCACTACCAGCCTAATGGCGCATTGGCGCAGAGGCTAAGCGATGCGCCACGGCGCTGGCAGGTGGCTGTTTCTATGTCCGCCACCAGTGGGGATTGTGTGAGCCATGTTGCTCTTCCCGAGAAATCTCGCGCGACCAGTCATTAATTAACTTAACTGCCACCTGGCTCCCATTGGCTGCAGCTTGAGCGACACTCCTTCGAACTAGCCCGAGCTTACCCGGGTCAGTTAGGAGCACGAGACAAGATTCTTGCTCGGGGCTCGCGCGTCTACAGAGTAGTGCTTCCGCACTGATACTCAGTGGCTCCTAAGATAGTAAAACAGGACTGCTCAAGCTGAAGACAAGCTGGCGTAGCGACCTTTCAGAAAATTTGCTCCCTGAATGAAGAAAAACCAGCGGGCAATGTCCACTCGATTCCGGTTCAGGGCAGGACGGGCACAGGGGAGAGGCCGTTGAACATGGGGATAACTGAGTGGTGTAAAACTGCAGCGCAGTCTCGACAAGGAGAGTTCTGTACTGAGTGTGTTCGATAATATTTCCTGCTACGCGTTCATAATCGCCACAGGGGTCAGCTGAACTCAGCCGCAATGACTTGAGCAGTAAGGGGGTTACTTTGTCAGCAGTCTCATCTGAGGCACCACCAATTTAAATGTATGCTCGTATAAATATGTACTGCAGTCATGGACAAAACTCGGCGGGACGCAGATTTGCGGTGAAAAATTATTCGGCCAGTAGATGGAGCTCGTACGTCACCTCGCGCTTTGTGGTGGTGCCGCAAAGTGTTGTAAGACAACTGGACCCTGCGCTGTTGGCAATATGTTTCTAATGGCCCATTTTTGCCTGAATACATAGAAATACTTGTTTTACCTCGAACCCGAAAAATTTTGTCGATGACTGCACGAGTCAACGGTCGCCCCTGAAGATGAGCGTAGTGATAAAGAGCTGGTAATTACTGCACGTGGTAAAATAAAGGGGACTGGCATTCGCGGAGCTAAAACTACCGATTAGAATTGTGACAAGGAAAAAAAAGACGAGTCAAAAGACAGCCAGAATAGAATAATACCCGCCCTTTCTCAGCAGAGCAAGGCGTCAGCTCCGAAGGTGACAGTTTGCTGGGAGGCTCAATAGATGATAATGAAGCGAGCCATTCAGGATGCGGGAAACGGTATGCTTGAATAAGACGTTGCCAGAAGGAACCTGAGCGGGACCCACTGCTGCGCACCGGAACGACAATCTGGAGGAATAAAGCTGCGCTCGAACACAGCTGCCTCTGCAGTACGAGAACGACGCCAGTGGAAGCTAAAAACTAAGCGAGGTTTGTTAAGAAAATACTCTTACATAGCTTCAGGAATGTCCTGACAGTTATGAGTGATAACAGAGATGGCGCGTCTGCTTTCGACCCTAACTGTCAAGGCGTTTCACTGCAACTCCAGATTATGCCTCTTCGTCTCTTCTTTTTCACGAGCACTTTCGCAGTGTTCAGCAATTGCCTGCGCATTTCCATTCGCAAAATAAACGATTTAATAATTCAAGTTCTTTAGATCTGGGAGCAGTTTATTCGCTAAAAGCAGTGTAGTGCTACCCAAGAGTACTTGCTTCAAAAAATAATGCGGGATTGTCGAAAGTGCTGGATGCTCACAGGAGGCTGATGATGTGGTCAAAATTATTTGCCCGAGGCTCCAACCTGTTTTTGGGATGTAATGCAGTTCCACCGTCGTGCTGGCCAGTACAGCGCACTATAAAATTTCATGATTTCAGGATTTTATTTTTCTTTGCCATTGAGGTACGAGGAGAGGCTGGGACTAAATGCCTTTGAGTGCCTGACGGGTTCCCAGCCCCCTCGTGCACAGAAATTACAGCCAATACAGAAAGCTGCAGAATGATTACATTCAAAGTTAACCAACTGTACAAAAAATGCATTGAGGTAGCACTCTCATGTAATGAGCAATCACGTATATAAAGCAGAAACCTTATGCAGAATAAGCCGATACCACTAAAATTGGAAATGTATGCTCTTATATGCGAAGTAGTTAGTATATATGTGCTAAAATAAAACAAAGAAAGCAATTATCACTCTGTAAAGCGGAATGAAACAAAGGAGAGTAAGCACTAAGAAAACAAACTTCACAAGAAGGTTGAAGGTCTAGTCCAACGAGAGCGATTTCATCAACCAAATTACATAAATACATCGAGGTACAAAAAAATATGATTCTAATCACGGAAGCAAACATTCCCACTCAGCAATATTATTAATTCAACCTGTTTATTTAACGCCTGCTTAAAACAGACATAGACAACAATTTTTGCGAATTTATAAAGTATATCTACTGATCGGAAAGCAGACAGCTGTTTTTCATAATTTGGCGTAATTTTAGGCGTGAGTCATTTAGAATGTCTGAAGTTATACCCACCATCATTTTCATAATCCTGCTGTAGTATATTTTTGTTTGTGTAAGACTTGAAGAAATTTCAAGTAGTAAATCTGGTCGGCGCGTAACATGGAATACTGTTGAAAAAGCGGACCGGTTCTCAGATTTGCATAAGTGTCTTGATAATTTGAGAACATGTGCAGAACGTGTTTTTGTAAAATAATTAACTTACTGTAACTGGGTTTGCTTGTTGTGCCCCATACCAATAACCCGTAACAAGGTTTCAAGAAAACAAGGGCGTTGTACAGCTGTTTTTTATCCGCATGCGGAATCAGATGTGCTATTCTGTATACGATACCTATATTCCTAGAGAGTTCACTACATAGAAAAGAAAACTTAAATGAGAGACAAAACAAAATTCAGGAAAGCAGCAACGATTAGCCCTGCAATTGCGCTAACATTTTGGTAAAAAAAATGGTAGGTTTTTAACGTAGTGAAGCCCAGTAAGACATGCGAAAGCACTTGAGGCGACACCGCTTCATAGGCAACCATATGCAAGATCTTATCGTCAGCCGCTATTGGCAGCCTCGCGCGGGGAGCGGGGGGGGGGGGGGGGGGCAGCTGCGAGAGGCTTCCGCCGCTGGCTCTCCGTCAAAGGTTGAGGCTTCACGCGTACTTTGGGTTTTTCCTCTCTCCTAGTGAAGTAGCGATTTTGCGCTAAAAAATAAGGCTTGACAATAGAGGCACCCGCCACAATCACATAGTCTCGTCAGGGTGAGGCTACGTTGACAACGGTCAAACACCTCCAAAAAAACCTTCATAAACCAGCAAAGCTTGATGTAAAATGACTTAAAACTGCAATCTCCATTTTTTTTTTTTTCAGAAGCTAAGAAGCTATCACGCGAAGCATTTCTCGCCCGTCCGTCTTCGCGAGAGCTGCTCGGAGGAGAGGGCACCCGCCTCCCGAACGGGGTGCGCGGTCCCTTCGCCGGCGATGCGATCCGGGTCAGGTTCAAGGAGGAAGGAGACTGGTCACGTGGGCGCCTCCTCGCAGCTCTTAAAAAGCGACGCCGCCGGCTGGGCGCCACAACACGGCCCGCTGCGATGACTTGGAACGCCGTCCCCTGGCTGCTGGCGATCGCGGCGATTGCCGCCTCTGGACAGCTGACCAGGCCGCGCGTCGAGGACGGCGGGTGGCAGCCCGTCCTGGGCAGGACCACGGGCAAGGCGTCCGCGAAGAAGGGCCGCGCGGCCGAATCTCGCCAGGACATCCCGGCGTTTTACGTCTGGCTTCCCACCGAGCTGCTGGACCACATCCACCCGAACGGGCCAAACTTCGCGCAGATCCAGCCTCCGGCCGGCTTCCAGCGCAGCCGGCCGAACTACCTTCCCGCCATCGACGACGCGCTGGACATCGCGACGCGCTCACTGCAAGCACCGAGGTCCGCTGCCTACGGACCCCTTCAGTCCGAGGAGGAGTCTGACGAGAGTGCGGGCAAGAGACCCTACGGGTCGCTCGTCCAGCTGACCGGCGGCAAGGGACGCGACCGCTACCAAGAGGCGCCGGCGAAGAGGCCCTCCGCAGAGACGGCTGGGTGCAGCCCCACGAGCTCGGCGGCTGCTGCGGTCACTAGCCTGGGCAACCGATCGCTGCGTCAGGTCGCTGACAGCCTCGGAGCTGGCCGCTTCTTGGACCGCCTGGGCATCACTGAAATTGAACTCCTGAGTCTCACCGGGCATGACGGTAAGTGTGTGCTCCACTGGCTACATACGTCCTTCACTTGACTCGTTGAGGCGAAAAGCCTCGTCGTGTGGCTGGTGGCTGCCCGTAGTTCATAAGTTCAGAAAAATTTAGGGCCGTTGAAAGTAGCACGAAATTCAGATGCCCTCAGTTTCTCGTATTAAGTCATTGGGTCAGGCAGCGAATGGCCAAGTGCGATGCCGCGGAATCGCTGCACCTTGAAACGCAATGACTTCGGTAGCGACCATCTTCTGCCGGCCGGGAGATGATGTGCTGCTTCTCTGCGATTCGTGGCCACCTAATTGGATGCGGCGACCGCATCGTCGCTTTCGCTAGTTGGCTGCGCGAGCATTTCCTTCGCGCTTTCCCCTGGAAGCGGTTTTCGGTCGGGGAGAAAGCGAACACGGCCTCTCTGACCGAGTGCCTTGTTCGCTGCCTCAGGCGACTTTATTTTACTCATACAAGGCGTGACCTCCTCTGCTCCTGGCACGGGCCTTGCTATAGTTAAATCATTCCCCCTGATCATGGCTTTGCTCTGTGGTGCTTTGTTCAGCTTGCTTCCGCAGTAAGCGAGTGGAATCCTTACCGAGCAACAACAGAGCATTGACATTAGAGCCAGAATAGGGCGGCACGGCGGATGAGGGGTGCCTAACTGCTCTCCCTTGTGCGACGCGGGTCGATGCGGACAGAAGTAAACGGAGCGCGCCGCCCAAGACGATAGATAATCATTAGCCTTCCCCTTCTAACGGTATGGCGACAAATGTCACCTAGTCATTGATTCCTTTCGTGATCAATATCTTCGGATTAACTGCCAATTTTCTTCCATTTATAAGCTATTCTCTTGACCTTCATTAATCTCTAGCCTTAGCTTGTTTCTACTTTTTGAAAATTTAGCATGTCCTGGCCATTCCGAAACCCCAGCGCTTCGCGGATTCCTGGGACGGCATCCTGAGGGTTGGAGAATCTTACACTGGATAAGAATATGTTCTGTCCTTTCTCTTGCATGCAGCAACTGCAAACGTCATCCGCGGTGTCAAATTTTTACCGGTAGCGGTTCGTCCTCAGGCACCCAGCCTTGGCTTCGAAAAGTAAACCACTCCCTTTTGAACTGTCAATATGTTTTCCCTTTTAATATTAGATTTAGCGGTCGCCTAGAGCTCTGTCCTGTTCTTTTTTGCGCAGTTTCAAAGAGCCCGCCAGAACACCTCTATATATCTCTAATGTAAGCTTATCCAGCATTTTCTTCAGCCAGTGAGTATTTTCTGAGGATCGCACTTTCTGTCTGAAGGTTTTCTTACTACCGGTTTCTTCCCTTTAACATTTGCACTTATTAGCCAGCCTTCTAGTCCTTCGCCTCCATGCAGTATCGATACTGCACTGGTATAAGCCGCCGGAAATTTTTGCCGCCCATCGCTTTTTATTCATATGCTTCAACCATTCTTCGTAATGCACTTTATGTTTGCCTCGCGTGCTTCGAATGTTGACCACTCCATATCACATTAAACTGCTTCATTAGTAGTTTTTCCATTCGCCCCCAAATCATGCCTGCCGGCCGTCCTCTGTTTCAAGTGTCCAATTGGTGACAGATCCCAACCATCCCAACAGCGTTTGGAAACGTTCGGTATACCATTGCGCCTTTCAAAATACCCTCGAATAATTTCATATTTGTTGTACCGCCAGAGCTCGCGACGAAAAAAAGATAGGCACGGCTTAACCACGGTTGTACCCAAATGTTGAGAGATAGCATTTTGGCAATGGCCCGGGCCAAATTTCGATGACGCCATCGCGTCGGGCACGCCCAATTAAGGTTAGACATCGCTTTTGCTCCAAATCGGCCAAGGTCAGTCTGTCAAACAAAGTCAGTCTGTTTCTATGCTGTGCTTCTCAAGGTTAAACCAAGGTCAAATCAGGCACGGAACAGTGAGCGACTTTTTGCGTTGAGTAGGGCTACTGCTCTGTGTGGATGGGTGGAAGGATGGATAAGGCTGAACCCTTTAAATCAGGAGGTGGCTCATGCCACCTAGCCATGAATTGGGAAAAATCACTCTTGTCTTGATTTTAGCCACCAATCAGATAACCTTTGGTTGGTTATTTCTAGCCGCTTAAAATCTATTTTTCCTTCAGTGTACTTACATAGACTCCAATGCTTTGAATAAATCAGCCCCGTTATTTTCGACTCCTCATCTCCACACGCACCGCATAACGTGTCGATTTCGTGGTACCTGACTCGATATGTCTTAGTCCGCAATAATCCCCTCCTGGCCTCGAGCAACAAATGGCTTCCCCTAGAATTATTGTAGATATTTTCTTTGGCAATTTCCTGCTTAAACATTCTGTATGTCCCCAGTGACGATTTCGTCGGCATCCCATGCATGTTTCCCGCAGAACCCTTTCTGTTTATTTAACCTTTTTCTCAAGCGATAATTCCTGATTTTCCTCCAACTTCTGTCAAAATTTGCTTGTCAGTTTTCTACTTCGCTTTCTCGATTTTGTGTCGACCGCCCTTATCTACAAGTAACTGAAAACTTTCCTAGCCGACTGCTTTTCCGCCATTTCTCTAAATCGGTCCTCGAATTCTATCTTACTGCTAGCAACTGCTAGTCTTACTGCTTACTTTCTGCTAGTCCTGAGACAACAGAAGTTTTAAACACGCGGGCAATTTGCGGCGGAAACGCGCCTACAGCTGTCTCAGACGAAGCGGCTTAATGGTAGCGCCGTCCCCGCGGGCTGTACCGTATCAAACCCGCGGTCTGCGCATTCCGAAATACCTCCGCGCTACAACTGGCGCCACCATCCGATCGTGACCATCATTAGCGCGACAATGATGCCGTCCGAATGCGAGGCAAGCGGAGCAATGAGAGGGTCGTGCCGGTTGGGGGCCCGCCCTTGCGCGTGGCGATTTCGAGCTTTCGCCTGGCGTGGCTAAGCGTCGATGACACGCAGTTCCTGCAGGAGGGGGTAGGCGCTTATATGACATCCTGTTTGTGCTTACCCAATGCGTAGAAATAGCTAATGCGGAAAACAGACCTCCGTATTTAGCCTTCCGGGACATAAGCGGCGCATACGACAACGTGAACAGGGAACTCCCGTGGAACATATTAAAATGTGAAGGTGTCGGTCATGGGGTAATTAAATTTCTACAGGAAATGTATCGAGAAAATACAGTTGAAATAACATGGGAAGGAATTGAGAGTACAACAACTGTCCATGTACAAAAAGGATTAAGGCAAGGTTGTCCTCTATCACCGCTGCTGTGCATGCTTTATATGATAAGTATGGAAAGAAGGCTACAATGAAGCAATCTAGGTTATGATCTGTCATACACATTAGGCGGAAAGGTTGCTGAGCAACGACTACCGGGTTTCATTATGCGGACGATATTGTACTGTTAGCAGATAGCCAGGAAGGTTTGCAAACTCTGGTTAATAGCTGTGGAGACGAAGGACACAGTCTAGGTTTCAGTTTTAGCGCAACTAAGTCAGGTGTGATGGTTTTCAACGGTACAACTGACCAGGAACTCTCAATACAAGGCCATGAAACACCCCGAGTGGCCGAATACAATTATCTCGGGGTATGGGTAAACGAAGGGCATATGTACACGGAAAAGCACGAACAGCCTCTCATAGCAAAAGGGCGAAGAGATGCCGGGATAATGAAACATAGGGCATTATGGGAGCACAATATATATATGAAGTACTGAGAGGTATTTGGAAAGGAATAATGGTGCCGGGGCTTACTTTCGGGAATGCGGTTCTGTGCTTAAGGGCAGAAGTTCATTCGCGATTAGAAGTAAACCAGAGAGCTGTTGGAAGATTAGCACTAGGTGCCCACGGGAAAGCTACAAACAAGGCAGTACAGGGGGATATGGGCTGGACATCGTTAGAAGCACGGGAAGCTCAGAGTAAAATACTATACGAAGAATGCCTGAGGAAATTGGATGATAACAGGTGGGCAGCTAAGGTATTTGAATGCCTGTACAGAAAGAGCGCTGACTCAGAATGGCGGAAAAGGGCTAGGGAAATAAGCAGTAAGTAAGCAGGACACAAGGACGGAGATATAAATAGCATTAAACGACCGATAAAAAGCGCAGAAGGTAAAAATTCGATTAGTTCAATGGAAAAGAAGCAGAGTGTAGAATTATACCGAAATTGGAAAAGGCAGACCAGGAAGGAATTGTTCCTTGCTAACGCAAGAGGCAGTTTTCTATTCTTTGAAGCTCAGGGTGTCTTAGAACGTGCAGCTACAAAAGGAAATGTAAGCAAGAAGATGACACATATTATTCTCGAATGCGGTGTTATCCATCCTGATGTCGATGTAGGCACACTCACACTCCCTGTGGCCCTAGGTTTTATAGATAACAATAGTCATGTGAATGGATCAGCGGTGGAAGTTAGCAAAACGAGGTCGGAAGATTGGTGGCTCAAAAGCAGAGAGGGGACATAATGTTAGATGTGTAGGATTAAAAATGTTTAAAAAAATGGCGAATATATAGACCAATTCAGAACACCGTTAAAGAAATATAAAGAAAAAACGAGAAAAAAAACGAGCATGGTGGCAACTGCCACCGCCCTGTTTCAAAGGGGACTCTCTTCCATGTGTCCATCGATGTTTATTGAGCTAGTACTTACAGTGGCCATTCCCCGCATTAAGCCATTGTGTGTTTGTGCGTCTGTCTGCCTGAAGCCGGTTTTCTGTCAGGCTGCCACCGTTTCAGGTGGCAGCTCAATTATTCGTAAGAGGCTGTTCGCGAAGAGCAACCTGGATCACATCTCAGTCCAAGTCCCCCGATGGCAGCATCTGCAATACAGAAGGGCATTGGTGCATCACTTGACTGCGCCAGGAGCGGTAGGAAGACTCCCAGGGATGTATGAATGGAGAGAATGACCGGAAATGAACATTAGCCCATTATCGCTATTCGAACAACTGCCATCCGTGAACGCTGGATAAGAACACCAGAACTTAAAGGAAAACCGCACCTAATTCGCATTTGGCCTAACTACGCAAATCGACCACCATTTTTTTTTCGTGCGGCACTTCGGCGCGCTCTGTCTACTTCTGCCCGCACCTTTACAGCTCAGCCTGTCGCACTATCCACGCTTGTACAAAACCTGCTCACTGTGCACACTCGTCCACGGATTATATGCGATCGGACGCCTCCAGTATCGCCAGGGCCGCCTGCTTCAGGCATTTGCCGCTTGTGCTTTCTTATGATGGACAGGATGCTAAGCCATTTCCTGTTCCAGGCCACGCGGACTAGTCTAGCTACCAATAGATTCACAAGGGGCCCAACGGAATATACGCTAACCCGGAGTCAGCTTGCAGTGCTCACTGGAATGCGGAGAGGCCTGCCGTCTAGCGGGTGCGCTGCAGATCTCAGTAAAGCCGCATGCGTGTAATAGTATTCAGATGACAAGGGGGCAGGTTTCACGCAGTGAGCTATCACATCCGCCACAAGTCTCTAGAGCTTCTGCTCAATTTCTGTAAAGTGCTGCTTTAGCAAAGCCTTCTCTTAGAAGCGCAGACGCCGATTGAGGTATAGCCTGCGCCTATGCAGTAAGTCAAAGACGCTGAAGTTAACAGGATAGTCTAACAGCACGCCAGGACCAACCAGAATAGTGTTATTGGTGCGAAAGCACTATTCTGATGGGTAAACCTCGAGCAAGGTCATGCGATGCTTCTGGGTTTGTGCCAGGTGAAAGCAATAAATAAATATCAGCGACTGGGATTCGCACCCGCGGCGGCACGAACTGGCTTCTGCTCGAGAGCACTAGGCTATCGCTGCAGCCGATCACGCCTCGTGTTAAACTGCAACACAGTCTCGTGCTGTGCACTGCACATCACCTTCTTCATCAACTAGTACTACTGTCGAACTAATATTCCCGCTTTGCGCTATGTGGTAGGGACGGAGAGATGTGCGCTGCATGCGTTGCTGTGGACAACATTGCTGCAGGAATGCGGCACTGGAGCTTAAGCCGCCGGCGTACGTTAGGTATAAGGGCACTGACGATGAAAAAGTTGAAGACGCGCATATCTGGCTCCCTGGGTCAGTGGACACCCCAATCGCGCTTTCAGGTACGTGGGGGTGCTGTACATCTGCAAAAAAACAGTGCTTTCGCACAACATTTCGTGTTTAGCAATACTAAGCCGCCAGCCATTTTTTCCGGCTTCTGTCCAAATGGCAGTGACGAGATACACAGCGCAGTATTAAGCGAGTAGGGTGAGTCCAGTAGAGCACTTGTGCAGCTCCTCTATACCGTATTCAGTCGACTCTAACGCGCCCTCTATTTTAACGCGCACCTGTTAGTCAAGTTCAGAAAAAAAATAAACTGCAATGACTTCGATTGTAACGCGCATCAGATTTTCAGGCTATACGCACCCGAGGCCGCCAGATTGCCGCTTGTCTTTCCACACAGGATCGCCTTCATAAAGTGTTGGCTTTTCTTAGCTGGCTCCTGCCCACCCTGGTCGGTGTACGCAGCACTGCAGACCTTTGCAGCGCGCCAAGATGCTGCACTCCGATATGATTATGGCCTTTATCTTTCGAGGAGGAGGTGGAGGTGGCGCACCTTGGAAGAGCGCTAAGACGCTGGTGCGCCCTGGACGGGAGCGTCGGCGGCCCATGCACGCAAGGTCACCTTTGACAGCGAAAGCTGCATCAGTTTTGTATAAGCAATTTAAACGGTACAAGAGCAGCCGTGACGGGTTACGAATCTTGCGCGTAACGCTATTGAGGTTGAGGTGTCTACCGTGAAGCGAGACAGTTACTGAGCTGTTCCTTTTCTCAAAAGGAACCGCCTACCCGAAAGACGCGAGTTTGATGCCGGCTGCGGCGGTCGGATTTCAATGGAGGCGAAATTCTAGAGGCCCGTGTACTGTGCGATGTCAGTGCACGTTAAAGAACCCCAGCTGGTCGAAATTGCCGGAGTCCTGATCACCATGACATCCCTGATAGCCTGAGTCGCTTTGGGACGTTAAACCCCCATAAACATTTTCTCAAAACTACCCGGCGGCTTACTTCCGCCGTTCACTATCTCGCGTCGAATGGAAAGGGTGAAAGCATACGGACACCTTTGGCCTCCATCGAAACGCGGCCGCTGCGGTCAGGTTCAAACCCGGGTAATCCAGCTCAGTCCGAGTAGGTCAGAAGCAGTTAGAAGATCGGTGAAGGCGTATACGAGGCAGCGGGTAAAATAATTACCTTAGGAGCCAGGGAAACGGATTAATTTCGACCACTTTTCACGCGGCACCGAAATCTCCCAGTACGCTAGTGATTTCTTACTTTCCTCGCACAGTGCGACCTAACCTACGACCTCTCGCTTCGAAGCGGAACGCCACCGCTACGAGTAAGGAGATTGATTGATTGATTGATTGATTGATTGATTGATTGATTGATTGATTGATTGATTGATTGATCGATCGACAACCTTATTTCCCCCAGAGGGGAGGGAGAGAGGGTAAGCAGAATCCCACTGTGGCGCAGGCGCCTACACGCTCTTCCTGCCGGCGGACGACAGCGTGGAACTGGTGTCGCCCCAGCTGCTGGACTCCTGGCGCTCGGACCGCAACTCTCGCCAGTCGGCGCTGCTCAACCACGTGGTGCCATCACGCCTGGCGCTCGAGGAAATGATGCGCGGAGGAAGCTTCCCCACCCGAGCGGGGGGCCGCCTCAACGTGCGCCGCAACGCCAACGCCGTAAGTGGGGTCCTTTGTTATTGTCAAGGGCGCATTCTGATAGCGCGGGACGGTCGAGGGTCATGGACAATTAAATTCCCCTTTGTAGAGAAATGAAATTTGAACAAGACCCATTCAGCCAGGTGTGTGTCTACCTCACTTTCTTTCCTGCCCGCTTTATGCTGAGGGCACTTTCCGCGTTGTCAGTGCAACGGTGCGTACAGATGAATAGCACACGCTGCAATCCAAAGAAATTTCTTGCCTTGAGGTAATTGTAGGATTATTATCAGCTACAACGTCTTCGTAGAAATGAAGGCATGCTAGGGCCCTTTCTCGGAGGCTACGGCAAATCATGTTCCAGCGGGAACTTCGAGGGCAACGTTTTTAGATAAGGACAATTGGAAAACTTGCTCCGGGAATGCGACTCCTCCCGGGTTCGAACCCGACCGCGGCGGCTGCGTTTTTATGGAGGAAAAACGCTAAGGCGCTCGTGTGCTGTGCGATGTCAGTGCACGTTAAAGATCCCCAGGTGGTAGAAATTATTCCGGAGCCCTCCACTACGGCACCTCCTTCTTCCTTTCTTCTTTCACTCCCTCCCTTATCCCTTCCCTTACGGCGCGGTTCAGGTGTCAAACGATATATGAGACAGGTACTGCGCCATTTTCCTTTCCACAAAAACCAATTATTATTATTAACGCGGCTCCTTTCCTCGCCGCTTTAATCTCAAAGAGACGTGTGAGCCATCTCTAGGGTGGTGCATGTACCGCGTCTGTTTTCTTGGTTTTCTCTTCGCCGCCGCGACGCCATTGGCTGCGCTTGGTCACGTGATCAGTTTTCTACATAATTGGCCTATCCTGGCTCGCGCCTCGCATCGTCTGCGCCGGGTTCGGCTGCCTCTAGCCGCGCGTCGCTATTGATGTTCACTGCTTGGATGTCGTCTACGTACTGATAAGTTCGCGTGCGCTCTACACCTGGGATACGAGAGGGCAGGATGCTCGGGATTGAGCTTTTGTGTGTAGATCTAGGCCGAAACTGAAAGACCCTCTGTTCGTGGTTCCACGTGGTGAAATCGAAGAAACACGACGTGCCACTTTTCCCCTCGTAGTTTGGCTTGATAAAATTATTTCCCTGGGTAGTATGCGGCTGTGCAAAGCAGGTCCGCTTTATTATCCGTGGGCAGGCCGCATTTCTGCTGACCGTTAATGCTTACCTTCCTTGTCTTACTGGAAATGTGAAGCACAGCTCTTACACGTCGCTTAGAAGAACTCTAAAGCTGTGCCTGAAGTCGCAGTAACAGCACTAAAGTGCGGGCCCCATAGTGCTCACCTTGCAGCATCGACCGCAACAGAAAATCACTATATTAGGAGATTTTCCCGTGGCTTCTTTCAACAGTTGGGTTAAGGGAAAAAAACATTGACTGATTGGCATTCTCAGAAGTAATTGAAACGCTTAGGGAATTTCGCAGCCTCGGCCCGGGAGCAAACTCCCATTTGCTTCGTAAAAAAATCTCCTCGTTAAATACGAAATCTGACGTTTAGAAGCCGCTAAAACCGGCTTCTAGGAGGCTAAATAAACTAACTTGCCCTGGCATGCAGGCAGATACGATTAAGGAAGCCTGAACAACTAGCTTTTAAGCTTCCATGACGTAACACAGCATTCCCTCGCTATATCGACTCCCTTTTTGCCGAGCTAGGAAGTCACAACGAGACGAGCTGCTGTTTGCCAGCGCGTCTTCTACGTGCCCGGTATAAGTTATGGTTATAAATGCTTCTAAACCGTTTTGTTTCATTAGTACGAAAGAGATTAAGGAGAAAACTACGTTTATATTCCTTAAATATGCCTTTGTGCGCACGTGAGTCGCCGTCTGTTGACGCTCCTCAAGTTGGGAGGCTGGGAGTAGCAGACGACGTGCCCATCCTAAAGCGACCGAGCGCCAACGCTTAGGCGGCGATCGCGAGGGTCCGCGCCGCTGCATGGCGAGCCGCGGCTGTTTTCCATCTGCCTCTATATGAAAACGTTGCTGGAAGGTTCATTGCAGGCGAAGACCGTTCAGGAACCAGCACGAATGTGTTATTCGATATCAAGGCAAAATCAAGCTGTGGAGTGGTGGCAAGAAGTGCGACATTATGAGGCCGATGTAATTGGGTTTCCCCATCAATAACTCCAGATTTCATTAGTGCACGCACATCATCAGATGGTCTCATGGGCACTGATACCCTCTTTCGGTATTATGAGCCGAAATCCCACCCGTTTTCGGGAATGCGTTTTTTTGATGGCTTCAAAGTACTACAGTAGACAGGAGCCAAGCGTTGCCGTGTTTAGTCAGGGTGTAAAATGGAGATAAGAACGAATTCACCGAATTTTTCAATTGGAAGAGAGGTGGTGGTGTTCTGTACGAATATTGTGACTGTGTCGCTCAATAACGCACCTAGCTTACGTTAGAACACCCCAGGAACTGAAAAATGCTCGAACAACGCGAGCTGCTGCGTCACACGGCCTCTGCAGAGCTGCCAATGTACTTTTATTTCAGCGTCGTATCGGGTGTTTCCAGTCAGCTGTGCTTCTGGCGGAGAATTTCCAACAGCTGTTCTCTCTCATCGAGGCAGCATCGAGATGAACAGGGCACGCGATTCATGCTTTCAGGGGCGGCTGCTATCTCCGCATTCTTCTGCCGCCGTTCAGGCTTCCCGTAGGTTATTTCAGGCCAAATGCGCCGTTCAGCTGCTGGACAGTGAGCAGGGGGCGCGCGGGGTGAAAGTGGCGGCGGCACTACGGTTAGACCCTCCGCCGTGGCCTACTTCCCCGCATGGGCTATTCTCGTCGGCCTTTTTCGATTGGCGGCTGACCTTGCGGGACCTCGCGATCCGCTTGTTGGGCGTGCACGGGCTGCCCGGAGACCAATAAAACAAAGGAGGTTGACGAACTGCGCCTGACACCGCGAGGGCAGAGGGCTTCGCGGGCGACCCACGGGAAAGCGCGCCGTGACGGGCGGATATCGGCGGCAGTCGCGAGCGCGGCTCACCGTGAGCACGCCAGTTTCAGTACTAAACAGGCCACGTGCTTTGCGGGTGCGCAGAGGCGCAGAGCGGCATTTAGTTGCTGCAGCAAGCGTGATGGCATGCCCATGGCCAACTTATCGGTACGCATTGCGACCTTCGGCCAACAGAGCGCACATCGTCAGCCACGCATGCATGCGAGCGATTTGCCACTCAGTGTGTTATAGCTCACGGATTGGCTTGTCAGTTTCTGCCGTTTTTGTTGCGGCTACATAACTTTACTCAAACTTTCATTAAAAACGGTGCTCAAGGGCCACCTTAAAGGCAAGCAATAGCAGTGGTTACACTATAATCGGTTACCGGTCAAGAACTCAGAGCATTATACCGCCTGAATTCGTGAGTTGTTGCGGAGAAAGTCCCAAAGTCCACAAATATACATCCCCGGTGCAATGTGCCGTAAATACGTCATTTCAATGGCGCTCTTCGTCACTGTGGGCGAATCAGAGGCGCCAGATTTAGAGCGGAGAAACCTGTAAAGAACCAAGCTGACTGAGCTCTGAGAAGAAAACCCTAGCTAGAATTCGCACTCGGGCAACCTCAGCCCACCACCGCGGTCCGCTCCTGAAAGCCTGCTTTGCAGCGGAGTGCGCCTCGATGATGTTGCACGAGGCGTATACATGCATTTTTGCGTGTACTTCGCATTTGCACATAGTGTACACTGCCACCCTACTCCAAACCTTTCTCGCTATCGCTCCCCCTTCTCTTTCCCTCTTCCCATCCTCTCCCTGTCCTTTTACTCACGCTAGCCGCAGCTCAGGCGCTTCAGGTTTCGATGGCAGATGCCGCGGCTGGCAACATCTTTTCCTTCTATGGTTATGTCATTAATAAAGAATCAACAATAATAATAAATACCCTGGCCGCCGGAATGAGCCTGCGTCCTATATTTAACAGGCAATAAACCATCTGACGTGTGAGCGTAAATCCCGGCTATAGTGCTCTGCTGCGCCGTGAGAGAACTTGCCGAGACTCGACTTCCGTCCCGCTGCGACCGCCGCCCGATCAGCGGCATAGCGAGTTAGCCTGCGCGTTAGCAGAGTGAGCCTGCAGCGAACTTCTCGTTAAAAAGTGTCGTACAGATGCGCATTAAAATAAACGGAGCACGTTTTTCTGTTCTAAGTGCAGTCTAACAGAAGCATTGTGCGTCCTCGAAGAACCACATCGGCTATCACTGCGAGCTTGCACTTACCGTACATGGCACGCTTGGTTAGGCAATAGATAAAAAGTGTTAGAAGGCAATAGTGCGCTCCGTTTACGTTTGTCCGCACCTGTAGATGTTGCAGCGCAACATCAATGCATCAGTATAGCTGGACTTGATGTGTTGTTTTAATGCGCCTGTCTTTCCGCCTTGCATGTACAAGAATAGCGCCGTCCAAGAATAGTTAATGCACGGAAAAGGCGCAAAGTAGTGTCGACTTTAGAGAAAACACAGCTGTCATGAAGTCAGGGAACTTTTAGACGGATGATAAGTGTGAATGTCTTAGCGGAACGAATACAAGTGCGCTGGCACTCCGTCTCAGTTGTGCAAATGTTGTAGCGTGTCCAAGGTATTGCAGCCTCTATTCGTACCCGGAGATCAACTGGCGGATTGCCTTTAGGTGCGCATGATGGCGCAACAAATAAGGTCATTTAAGGGGATATCGGCACTTCAACGTGGAAACTGAAATTCAGATCGTAAAGAATCGATAGCGCCAGATGGAAGAGGGAACGCCAGCGAGGGTTGTCATGTACGCAGCGTTGACACTGGATGGAGAAAAATAATCATGCAGCTTGTAAGCTTAAAAGAGAATTAACTGGAAGCTACTGATGAAATAAAATGTAGGATAAACCTAAGTTAGAAACCTACAGTGTGGCTAAGCAGGAATTTTGAATGAACAGCTTGCTGTGATCATTTTTTTGAGAGTTGAAAGAGAAACGCTTCTAGATGGTAGACCTGGACGCCTCAGACAGCGCCCTGGCAGCAGCTTGAGGGCCTTTGCGATGCGGGATGTCTCTGCACGCATAAATATATATAGCATGCTCTGATGTAATGTATGTGCCTCTCTAGCACCAAATAGTTGATAGGCCCAGGCAGGTTTAGGTACCATGAGCAGCCGAGCACAAATCGTCTGGGGGAGGGTAACCCGATTCTCTATGATTACCACTGCGCAAAGTCGCTGACAGCGTGGTGATCGTGAGCGCAGGTGGTGACGGTGAACGGCCAGCGCGTGATAGCGGCCGACGGCAGTGGTCCTCGGGGCGGCATCCTGCACGTCATCAGCGGGCCGCTGTCACCCACCGCCGACCGGGACGTGCTGACCACGCTCTCGGACTGCGCAAAGTACGACGGCTTCCTCACGCTCGCCACCGGAACTGGCGTCGCCGAGCTCCTGCGACGTGAGCGGCTTTTCATGCCCCGATGTTGTTAGTGGCCGCAGCGTCGCTGACCAGCCTGACTATGCCCACTGCAGGCCTCTCCCATAAACTCTCCTGTTAACCCTGTCCTTTGCCAGCTGCATCCACCCTTTCCCTGCAAACTTCTTAATCTCATCCGCCCACCCAACTTCCTGCCGCCCCCTGCTACGCTTCCCTTCCCTTGGAATCCAGTCTATTACCCTCAATGACCAGCTGTTACCTTGCCTTCGCATTACATTCCCTGCCCAAGCCCATTTCTTCCTCTTGATTTCGAGTAGAATGTCATTAACACGCGTTTGTTCCCTCACCCACTCTGCCCACTTCCGATCTCTTAACGTTACACCTATCATTTTTCTTCCCATAGCTCGCTGCGTGGTCCTCAACTTAAGCTGAACCCCTTTCTTTAGCATCCGCGTTTCTGCCCCATAGGTGAGCACCGGTAAGATGCTGCTGTTTTATACTTTCCTCTCGAGGGATATTGGTAAACTGCCATTCATTATCTGAGAGAACATGCCATATACGCTCCAACCCATTCTTATCATCCTAGTTATTTCCCTCTCATGATCCGAATGAGTGGTCACTGCTTGCCCTAAATAGGCATATTCCCTTACCACTTCCAGCACCTCGCTACCAATTGTGAACTGCTGTTCCGTTGTGCGACTGTTATGACTAGCAATAAGATACAGAAGATCGGGCACGTCGCAGCATCTCCAGCACTCCGAATCCAAAACCACGTGGCCATGCATGGAGCTACAACGGGCGCGAAATGAAGTGGGGCGTTCGGTGATGTTAGCTGCGCGCCTTTGCCTCGGTTTTCTTTTTGTCTCAGTTGTGCCCTTTGTGTCGCGTTCTGTGCGATTAGCTAATTGTGAACAGCTGTTCCCTTCCGAGACTGTTGAACCTTACTTTGGTTTCCTGCATCTTAATTTTTAAACCTACCGATCTGCTCTGCCTGTCTAACTCATTGATCATGCTTTTCAGGTCATCTCATGAGTGACTTAGCAAGGCAATGTCATTTGCGAATCGCAGATTATTTAGGTATCCTCCATTAACTCTTATCCCCAACTGTTACCAATCCAGGCCTCGGAACACCACACCACACGCACACTATATAGACGGTTATAACGAGATCTCTTGCAGCAGTCTCCCGTCGGGGCTCTGCCGATACTACATAGAGGGATTATTAATAGTTATTAGGAAAGCGGCATACACAATGAAGGGATTAATGAAAACATGAAAAAAAAACAATTTTTTTCTCCTTCCCAGGCGGACAGCGCACGTTGTTCCTGCCCAGCAACGACGCCCTGTCCAAGGTCCCGCCTGAAGAACTCAAGGTCTACCAGAAGAACGTCACCGCGCTCAAAGGTGCGCTCATCATCGCAGCTGAACACGAGGACCCGCTCAAGTCGCGGCGAGAGCTGGTGTCAGTCGCCCTGTCCACAAAGCTATTAGGACAGATGAGCGGTGGTTCGCTATATGTAGGTGTATTGTTTCTCGCCAATGGTCATACTTACGGGCAAGCAGCTCCTGATTTGCTGACGCCTGCTCTTGGGCCCGTAAAGCCGCACGACGTGAATGCGACGTTCGCGGATTGAGTTCGCAGAGGCCAGCCTACATCGCCGACGGCCACGATGTCGACTGCAAAGCGACACATCGATCTGCTGGCTTGGCGCCCTCATTGGATATATCAGCCCTTGGGTATATCCAATCAGGGTAGCGCAGCAGGTCCGGTGTAGCTTTTAGTGGCGACACTAGTATACCCCAGCAGCTCCAGCGAGCGAGTACAATGGCAAGAAAGACGAGAAGACACAGCCTGCTGTGCTCTCGTTTTTGTTCCGATGTTGTTTTTTTTCCAGCGCGTGTTCCGCTCCCCTAGACGAATCTCGCGCTGAAGCTGATGCAAAGGTAGTGCACAAAGCTCGATAAATAAACAAAACTAGACAGTTAAAACTGCTTTTAACTAATTTCAGGAGCTCAATGTTAATCAATACGCCTTTTCTTGCTTTAAAGTGCCATAAAATCACCTAAGACATTTCGGTGAGTCGCCCGCAGATATCGTATAGCAGAGCTTTGACTAACCGCGGGGGCTCTAGGGATGGTCTGCGATACGTGGGGTAGTGACTGCGGCAGTCCATGCTGGGCTCGCGGCGCTACTGTATCGTTGATGGGAGCCGGCAATTTAGACCTACCGTGTGCGGCCGGCAGTTAGCTTTATCGTCGTGGTGCGAGAGAGGTCTGGTTTGTTTGTCCGGCTTTTAAGCTTTGATTATAGCGAAACTATGCGCATAGCCCGACCTCCTGCTGCGTCTGTCGTTGCAGAGTTCCTCACGTACCACGTGGTCGACGGCATCTACTACAGCCACGACTTGCGTGACGGCCAGTACCTGAAGTCCATGCACAACGACCTCCCCATCCGAGTTGGCGTCAACGTGGACGGCTGCAATCGTACGTATGCACACCCGCGCTTGTAAAACGAGAGAGCGTAATGCGTTGGCAGCCGCGCTCTCTGGAGCGTAGCGCTTGTGTCGGCGACACTTGCTCGCCGGTAGGGCGCGTTCAAGGGGAGCTTGCGACTGCCCTGGCGCAGGACGACTGTACGAGGCCAACAACTCGCCGCTGTACCGTGCTGACATTCCGGCGTCCAACGGCGTGATCCACGTGGTCGACTGGATCTTGCTGCCGGGGGACCACAAGTGGTGCACGGGCGTTGCGCTGCCCTAGGCCGTCTGCCGATCGCCTGCTGCTGCTGCGGGCCTTCATCTGTGCCTCCTGGGACACCCGGAGCAGCACATGTCCTCAAGCAGTATCATCAGTATCACGGAAATTTCTCGGGTTTCATGTCGTCACGAGCGCAGAGCGCTCAGTGAATGAATGACCTCTTTGAAGAGCGCGCAGATAGCATTCAGTGATCTCACGGTTTCTCGTCTGGGACGAGTCGTTCCGCCTTCCTGAGTGCCACCCTTGCGCTACGAGATTGGCTCATCAGCACGAATTCGCGGTTGTCAACGAGCGGCACCAAAGTTCTGTACTCCGGCGAGCACCATCCGGCCGTCATTTGGATTCCTGGCCTCGCCTGGCACCCTCCTGGCACCACATGCGGCCAACTGGGGCGATCAGCTGCGACCGCCGACGGCCCACACAGCAGCAGCAACGGCGGCCCGTACCAAGAATAGTCACCCTAGTCGAACTCGCTGGCACGATTCGACAAGTTTTCATGTGGACGTCATAATTCCTTGGCATGCTACCATTTCTCTTCTTTCTGAACTGACACAGATTGCGTAGAGCCGTTGGTTACTGTCATCGTTAGCTTCCTGAGTGTTGACCACTTTCTTATTTATAGGTGCACAACGCTAAATGCTCTTCCATGCAATAAACGACGCTCTCGGGGCATATATATGTGTGTGTGTGTGCGTTTAGTTGGCGCCGTGCAGTGTCCTCTGAGCGTTTTGGAGGCCTGATTTAGCCAATTTTTTAATCAAGAAAATAAAAGAATGCCATGCGTGGTTCACCACAGAGCACCACTTATAATGGGAAGGCCGAAAAGGGAAGGTAAACGCGTGGAGTTGTTTTGGACTCCTCTTTTGAGTGCAAACGCCTGCTCTCGCGTGCTTGTAAACCGGATTTAACAGCAATGACTAATTAGTCTTGATGGTCAACCAGTAATCAATGGTTAATTCGTAAGTTGGCTTTTTACTGATGGCGAGGGCAATACAGAAAATAAATAGAAACCACAGGAGGAAATTTATGCATAGCATGCCTGTAGGCGGTCACTAAAGTGCGTTACATGAATCAATGAATTTATTTGGGTACAAATGGAAATACAGGCCACAAGTATTGTCCGCCTCTCCAAAATGTTTAAATATTGCTGCGTGGCTGACGAATAGCCTCTTGCAGCAGAAAAGCAATATCGCTGTCAGGCTTGAATCCGCCTACCATAGACAACATCCTTCTGCGCAAAATATCAGCCGACTCATGAAAGGCACAAACATAGATATCCCGTAGTAACCACGACCACTGACCACAATGCCAAAGAAATGTACTTTTGCCGACGGGAATACAGGAAAATGCGTGAACAAAAAAAAAAAGAAACGCTGAGAAGCAGGCATTGCGCTGTCAATATTTGGGCACAAAATCACTGCAAGTTACGATTGCATGCACTGTCGAAGCCATTCTTTTCGCTTTCATGTCTAAAGAACCACGGCTAAAGCAATAGATTTTTCTCTAGTGCAAGAATTCTCGTCTAAGCGATACAAAGCGACCTCAGAAGTGTAATTTAGGACTCGTACAGAGTTCTCGACCCAATATGAATGTTTCTTTGACTTACTGGGACAACTGAAGGCGAAGCCCCGGTGATCTCGGCTTCCGCAAACACAAAGTAACGTGCAGTCAGTGTAATGCTGCATCCCGGAGAGACGAACAGATAGGGACTGACACACGCTGAGCTCTTGCACCACCCTGCAGAGGCGCCCTCTGGGTGCTGTAGCGGCGGCAAGGGACGAAGTGCCTGGTGGATCGCAACCAGAGGCGGCTACTCACAGGAGAGGGCAGGGCAGCGTTACCTCAGCGCAGTGGGAGACCCAGCGGAGGAGATAGGCGAGGTTCTGCTGCCCAAGCTTTCAGGGACGTTCCAAGACGTCAGCGTCATAATCTGCCAAGTACAACGGAAGATTGCTCTACGGCAAAGGCAGATCTGAATAATACGTGGGTCTGTTACGGCATTCTGAGAAAGTTAACGTTATGTAAATTTTTTTCTCTTACCGGGCATCAGTACAGAGCTTCAGCAAAGCGCGATGCGCGGTCCGCTGCCATGATACGGGCGACTCCGGCTACGAGGGACGCCGTAGTGAAGGGCTCCGGAATAATTTCGACCACCTGGGGATCTTTAACGTGCACTGACATCGCACAGCACACGGGCCTCTAGTATTTCGCCTCCATCGAAATTCGACCGCCGCGGCCGGGATCGAACCCGCGTCTTTCGGAAGAGCAGTCGAGCGCCATAACCACTGAGCAGAACATTACATTTGGTCGTTACTCACCCTTGTTGGAACAACTACCGCCCACGAGGACTGGCGGAGAAACCGTCTATACATATCTATATTCACTTTGTGTAAACGCCACGCCACGTAAGCAAATATCTGGCAGAGGGACGAGAGGTTGACTCAACGATGGCGACGGACAAGACGACGTTCGCCAGACGAGCGCTGACTCGGAACTGAAGTGTTCCTTTCGCACCCCCTCCCACTCCCTCTCCTCCCCAATTCTGACCCTATTATGACGCAGCTAAAACTACACCCTGCATCTTCACGACAGGGACTGAAAACTGGGCCTGTGCTTTTGTACCGGCAAGAACGCCAGGTGCTGATGAGGCACGCAAACGTACAGTATGCACTTGGAGTGTGTCGCCGGCGATGTACCCCCATGCGCAGTATGAGAGAGAAGAAAGTTGACAAGTATTAAAGTATTCATTACTCTACAATTACGCTCAGCAGAGATTTTTTTTTTCTGTTCTCAAACTAGTTTTCCTTTCGGCGTACAATATCCAAAAGTCGTTCTCAAATTTAGTGAGGAAATAAGCAGAAAATTCACACTTTCGGGCAAAACTGTTGCTCCCTTTCATGTAAGATGCACAAACACCGGTTTGTAATGCTTCATTTGATAAGTTTTGTGTAGCGCAGTGGAACTACCAATCAGTAGCTTGTGGACGCATGACTGCCTCCTGCCAGGAAACTCTGGACACGTGCGCGAGATATGTATGCAATATTCGGGCGCCGGTTCGGGGATTCTAATAATTAAGGCCCTTTGACGAAATCCCTTGGCAGCGGTTCTCACGTCCTGCCAAAGCCATGCAGTACAAGGCGCCAAAAGGCCTTTCAGAGTGGAGGATAGAGTGGCAGAAAGCGTACATGAATTCAGTGAGGCTCCGAGAGTGCGCAGCGCGGAGTAAAATCTGATGTGAGCGTATTTGGCGCCGTGCCGCCAAATGTTCTCAACGGTTGTGCAACTGGATATGGAAGCGCTGTCAAGCGAGGTCACATTTAATTTTTTGTTTCGGGCTCCACATTTTCTTGTTAAAAAAAAATAAGCTTGAAATTAAAACTCGACTACGTCAAGGTACGCAAAGTTGAAACTAGATTTCAATTTCAGCCCTACACTTCATTTTGAAATTATAAACTGTTGGGGCAGCAAAAGTCTCCGAGCGTTCTTTAAAAAAAATAGCGCTTAAAATGCTTACGAAAGACACGGACCAAGACAGAAGACCGATGAGGCGTTTTTATGTCTCTGCACAGCCCAAAGAGCCGGTCCAAGTTTATAGATATGTCCGCCTGCTGTCGGCAGTACTGCGTTCGCATGTAAACGACACACTATGTGATGTGCGAAGAAACAATGCTCGCTGCCCGCCGACGCGTCGCATGACTTTACTGTGCAAGCCCGAATTCAGACGTTGTCGGTGAACACGCCGAGACGCCTTGTAAAAACTCAGACTACCGATGAGTGCAATGTGAGGGTGGCGCTAATATGACGTAAACTTTCTCCTGTTGAACCATCCTTAAGCTATATACAAATAGTTAGCTGGCGTATCCACGCGGCCTGCGGCAGAGCGAGAAAAAGAACGCACTGCCCCTCCAGTTACGACGCCAATTTATGTTCCTTTTATACGCCATTTTACGAGGAGCGCGCAGGAGAGGGAGAGATACTCTGAAACACGTTCCCTGAGCGACACCCCGCAGTTGCCATCCTCCCCTGGGCCGAGAATCAAGTGCGCGGAGCCACGTCCGGCTGCTTAGCCACCGGTCAAGCGCGTTGTTGTGTCTGCATAACAAAAGCTGCAATGTTGTACGGAACGCCAACGTCCTTTAGACATCAGTGTTTTATAGCCGGTTGCGGCAGTAGTCGACGAAAGTAGAAAAAATAAATAAAACGCCCCAAGTATGTAGTACGCGCACCATGTTATGCGAAGGTCTCAGTGCGTCTGCGATGTCTACTTCTTCGCCGCTTTCCCAACGGCCCCGAGTTGCATTGGCAGTGGACGCAGATGGTGAACAGAAAATACTTGCGCCAACAACAAGCTTGCGCATCAGCGCACTTTGTGAATAAATGCAGACTGAGACAAACCCACTGCCTGTGCCTAATATCGGGCGGGGAACAAAGCATAGCACCTGATTTACCAAACTATACTCTGCACATAATTTTGAGAGATTGAGCTTATGGATGGTTTTGACGAAGCTGTTTTCATGCAGCAGCACACGATGTAAGGACTTTACAAATTTGACCACAACTTCGTTTCGCCACACCACATGCATGTTAACGAGTGTGTGGGCATCTCCGCGTGCAAAAAACAAAACAAAAACATGCTATTAGTACGAAAATACTAATTTGCACTGCATGGCATGAATGTAAGCGGCGACACGAACTCTTACCCAACTGCAAAGTGGGCGAAAATGCAGCGACAGCAACGTAAGAAGAAAGAACACGGGACGGTAAACTCTGCCAAGCATTGTAATATATCATTCGACCGAAATCACATCGAATGCACTGTAAAAAAGTCCTCTCATTTGGACGATGCATAATTGTGCCAGATATACAACAAAACTCTCACCGACTGAGGTTGGAATTCTCAACGCAGGTGCAGCGATTAGGCCTGCCTGCCAGTAAGCGGTAATAGCATTTCATTAGCGTACCAGCCTATCAGTCCGTTTAATTATACATTTTCTGGTTTTTGTGAACCAGTGAGTACTGGCGGGAGCGGAGGAGGTGGGAATGCATATTGCTTTCAGTGAATTGGATTGTACCGCTCGTAGTGTGAACAGACCTACGCGAGCGGCAGGAGGGACCGAATTTCAATTTCATCGCGCCTATCACCACAAACAAACATTGCAGTGATCAGATGTAGATTCGTTTAGGTCACATAGCTCACTGTTGTCTTCCGAATGTTCACTTTGTGAACGGAGTGCTCCGCCGTAAGCGCTGCATTTGAACTGTCACACTCGCCATGTCCAAGCAGGCAGCGAAAGCGTTCATGAGAAACTATGCTCCACGAATAGCTAGATATTCGATTGCTTCCACCGATCTTGACTTGCAGCACATTTTGCTTTCGTTTTTCCATCATGCAACACCGTGCCACGCTTGCCCTACAGGCAGCAGGCGACAAAAACTACACTCGTGAACTGCGAGCATGGCACTCGCCGATGCAGCTCGTTCGCTCCGTCGAAGCACGGTCGCCTGCTCCCGGTTGGTTGTTGCAGGCGCTAATGGCTTAGCGCACACGAGGATGAACACGAAGCCCACGCACAATTTCTATACTCGCGGGCAGTTTTTTGTGGCTATGCTGCGGAAGCTATACGGGTGCGCGCCGCCAGCTTAAACGCCTATCTCTCTCCCTCGTGAGAGAGTGTTCAGAGCGTGCTTCTGCAAGCCTAGCGCCTCGCCATCGTAGCTTCCACTGCATAGCCACAAAAAGCTGTCCGCGAGTATAAGCTTGGCAAGAATAAAACGGGTGGATGACACTTGCAGAGATCACACGCTGCTTCGTGTGCAGCCCAAGGGCTGCAGATTATCAACCCATGACGGCGTTGGCGGAAGGATATGGCGCACGCACAGCGTACTGTACACTACATCTGGAGTGGGGCGGGGCGTCCAGCTGACGCTTGTCCGATGTAGCACACGCGGATCGTTCGGTCGCTGCGCGTCACTACCTGGCGGAGTGACGTCAAGCCTTTCTGTTGGAGGAATGCACAGAGGCTCACCATGGTTCGCTCACCGGTGCGCTCACTGCCCTGCGGCCACATTAGCATCGTGAGGGCATCTGGGAATAGGCCCTGCGCCCTGTAGCATCCACATAAGCCACGGGAGGTTTCCTTCCGTATACTCACGCCAGAGCGCGGAGGCTCGCGCTGCTGTGCGGTAGGGGTGGTGTTCAGGATGCATATTCTTAGGGAGGGGATGAGGAGGCAGGAGAAGTGGGAAGGGATGGGCAGTGAGGTGCGAAGGGGGATAAGAGGGGAGATCTTAAGGAGAAGTACGCGACCCGGCCGAGTGCGGGAGAGACGGTGGAGCTGGGCCATGCGATGGGCCTCCGTCAGCTCCGTAAGGGAGTTGTGGACGCCTGTGGACAGTAGCAGAGCCGTCGAGGTCGATGTGGGAAAGGATAGGGCCGACTTGTACGCCTGGCGCAACAGGCGCCTCTCACCCGTGGCTACTGAGACCAAAATCGTGGGATAAAATCCTGACCGCGGCGACCCCCTTTCGAGGGAGGCGGAACGCGAAATCATTAATTCCCGCAGTGTGCAATGTCAGTGCACGTTAAAAGCGCCTCAGATGATCGAACTTAATCGGGATATCTCCGCTACGGCATCAATCACAGTCCACGTGCGGTTTCGCGATGTTACGCCTCACAAATATCTGCACCATTCCTCCCTCACTATAAAAGAAAGGACACCGAGCAAAAAAACAAACAAAACGAGATCGCTATCTTTTCAGAGTATTATTAGTCTTGTGCAAACAATAGTATTGCAAGCAAATACGTACACTATGAAGTTCATGCTCGAGTAAATTTACCTTTGAGCTGCGGAGAAACGTTAGGCATTATTCGCGGAATCATGCACACGTGTCGTAGGACATCCGCATGTTATAAGGATAAAGTCGTCTTTTAATAGAGCGCACAGGAATGAGCCAGAAGCACAACATGACGCATCACAGTGCATGACAGAGGTAAAAAGGCAGCGTAAAAAACAGGCATCCTATGCCATGCATAGCAACCAATGAATCTTGCTACACGACTGCACTGCACGGTTATGTTTTTCACAGTTGAACCGGGTAACGCTATTCATGCGTAAAAAAAAAACCGTGGCAGGAATATACAGAGATTCATCCCAACACCAGAATAGTTTCTTTTTTTTTCACGATATTTATCCAAGGGTCGGTTGCGATTCACATCGTGAACAAGGGAACGTTCCTGGATTCCTCAGGAAGGAAAATCGTGATTTCCAGGGCTGAACCCGTCTTTCAGAATAATATCGTACTTGTCCTATTATCACTTTATTCCGTGAAGCCTGAGTGGGGCGGCACATGATGTTACGTAAAGTTCCTACGGGAGACGCGTAAGCAAAAGGCCACCGACAAGCAGAAAGTCAGCGGGAGTAGCCCCGTCGTTGCTTCGCAAAAGCGACGACAGACGGCGCAGCCGGCTTTGGGCTCATGGCGTATAGTGTAGGCTTCGCAAATGAACTTTCTAAGCGTCCGAAAAGAGTGTATAATGTTAATGCGCATTAAAGAAACGGAGAAATTCACTGAGACGTAAATCCGGCGGCGACCTGCAGACTTTAGCGGTTTGGTGGGTTATTCCTTGACAAAGACTGAAAGGAAACCTAAAAGAGAGAGAAAAGAACAAACTGGAGGAAGCCCTAAACTAATGCATTTATTGAGCCAGCCATTTCACACATACAAAAACAACATAACATGGCTAAGCCGCCGCGGGGGCTCAGTGGTCATGGCGCTCGGCTGCTGACCCGAAAGACGCGGATTTGTTCCCGGCCGCGGCGGTCGCATTTCTATGGAGGCGAAATTCTAGAGGCCCGTGTACCGTGCGGTGTCAGTGCACGTTAAAGAAACCCAGGTTGTCGAAATTTCCGGAGCGCTTTGCTACGGCATCCCTCATAGACTGAGTCGCTTTGGGACGTTAAACCCCATAAATCAAACCATAACGTAACTCAAAGAAATGCACGAAGGAAAGGAAAGACATAAACAAGCCCGTTATTGGAAACGCTCGCACAGACACGCGAACTTTTTGTCAGAATTCGTGTTTCTCGGACGGCTATAAATCAAACTGATTGCGCCTTAATTTATAGTCGCGATCCGCATGACCTCATTGCTCCCTACATCAAGCTGCACACGGCGTGTTTCTTGCGTGAGCTGCAGCCGTCACAATCGAGGTAAAGTATACGGAGATCTTCGCAACGATCATTATCGCTGCTGGCGGTGCAAAAACAGAACAATCATCCCTTCATGACTTTATTCATTTTAGTGTTCAGTGTGAGTGTGCATGGCGGCAAGCACGAAAAAACTTGGATAAACTCCACGGTGATGCCGCACAACAACCGTTGAGGATGTCATGCGCGAACCACATTTCACGAATATGTATCCGCAATACAAGAGTCCCACCATTGTTCATCAGTTCAGAAACACTTTCAGTAAACGATATCAACGTCCCTCTAAGCGCATAGAACTCGGGTACTTTTCAGAGCAGCTATCAAAAACTATACCGGCGAGGAGCACAGGCGCGCATAAACATCTGAAAACAGCCCTCCGCCAGAAGGTCCAGTGGTCTTCAACACAGCAGCGACAGCGCATTGGCTGTATCAATGCGAACTTTCATCAGCAGATGGCGTTTAGACCGCGGCACTTTCCCCGGGCACTCCGTGGGGATTCTGGTGCCGTAACGAGTGCTGACCACCGGGAGTTTGGTTTCCACTCTGTTATCGAGCTGGGCAAGGGGTGGGGGTGCCTTCCAATGTTCTTGACATCCTCAACTGCAAACGTGACGGACACCTGGCTGTTGCTGGACCTGTGGTCAATAAACACCGACTAGCCTGCACTCTTACCCTGCAGCATAAATGCCGCAGGACAGAAGCAAACGAGGAGCGAGGAAAGCGATGACAACGCCACACTGCGGCCTGACACGCAACTTGATAGATTAGCTGCACGCATAAACAAATTATGTGCGCTGGTTCACTTAGCCACTCGCAACCATTTCTTAGGAGGAAAGCTAATGACTAGCTTGCGTGATACAGCAGCCAGGTTCGGAAACAGTCGTTTAATAAATCGGCTACGTGGTACTAACTCTATCAGAGTTGAGTTTTTTCGCACGGCAGCGGCGAGAACAGGATTCTACCGTCCCGCTGTGCGGCCACTTGAAGAAAGACGCGAGCAGTTGCTGCAGTGCGATCAGACGCGCTTCAGCACAACAAACGAATGACCCCATGCAGAGGCGTGCATAGTGCCCAGGTTTGAAAAGCGTACCAAAGCAGTTTCAGCCTTTTACAAAGAATTCTTACTGCCCAGAGCGGTCAAGTTCTCTGAACACAGGCGAGAGGGCATGAACCCGGCAATAAATCCTTTATTTACATGCGCACGAAAAATAACGCTGAAAGCAGGCACAGAGAATCCCTTCTCCACGGCTGCGCTTCTGAGGCGTCAAGCAGAACAACTCCATTTCTCGCTGTTCGTGACGCGAGAGCATAGCCGCCATTCCGACCATCGCTAGGCCATCTCGAGGCGGGCGGATCTCGTCTAGCTTCGAGCGTAGTATTTGGGTTCCACTTTGATCGAGGGACTTGTCTGGCTTATGGACTGCGATGACGGGTAACTCTGCGGAGAAGAAGACAAAGACACGGCTCACCTGTAAGGTGGCGCACTGAAATACATTCCGGGCCCCGACGGCTGCAAAGACACCTCATTTTTCTTTTTAATATGGTTGGACGTCTCCTGCACTCGGACAGCTTTGAATAAATTGAGGAATTCTGTACAGCTCGTATGGAGTGTCGAGAGTGAGCGCCCGATATCGCACGATTATGATTTCCATCGACTCTGCATTCGCAGCTGTCGGTCCGGCCGCTTTCATAAACTCATGCATGCAGGAAAACGTGAGAGCGACAAGCGCTCTTTTCTCCTCGAGCGACTGAATGCCGCGGTGTCAAGCAGACCTATCGGTGAGTGCCCGCTCTAAAATATCGCTGTTGGTAGGGCAGCAGCAGTGCGCTCACTTACCATGTCCGGCGGCGGGCAGCTGGGGGCCGGCGGCCGGGGCTCGGCCAAGTGCATCAGCGACACGTTGTAGTGTGGCGCCACCAGAGCCGGTCCTCCCGCTTCGACAGAGAGAGAAACCGCGAGACTCAGTAGCGGCATTTCGAACCCACCATCCGGCAAATGGCGGCGGCTTTAAAGGTGTATAGACACCTAACATTTAGGTGCGTGTTGTCTTCTTTGTAATGATGATTAAGGTATTATGATACAAGGGTTACCACGCGGTATTCTCCTACGGCGTCTAGATAACTTACCATCAAATTTTTCTCGTGCTGTTTCGGTTCCAACAGCGGAAAGATGTGTGATTATAGGTCGCGTTAGGTAGCATGAAAAAAACTGCGATATAATCGCTGCTTTGTCGTTTTAATACACTACAATGATAAAACCAGCCTGCCTCAAGAGACGGAATAAGAACAAATGTAGAAGCAGCGATTATATTGCTTTTTTCATGTCTTACGGGACCTATAAACACACGTTGACATCACAGTCACCATTCGGCTGTTGAAACCGAAACAGAATGGCCGAAA
>NC_135497.1:16739763-16762263 GCF_052857255.1 Amblyomma americanum | reverse complement strand
TGTCTGCTAACGTCAGCCTGATGTCGGCAGTGCGTTCAGAACGCTTTTCTATAACGGGCTCCATTCACTAATACAGGCGTAGCGTACCCCAATACCCCCATTTCGTTTTCCGCCGATTTGAACTGTCCGCCCATGAACTGTGGCGATATAGCCGACACCCTAACGAAAAGTAATGCATCTAGTAACTACCTGGACACATGTCTGACATTCGGCTTGTCTCAAATCATTCCGGAACCCACGCGCAAGGCTAATGTCATTCATCCACCATTCTTGATCTTGTACTGACGAATTCTCTGCCCCTTCATACATTACCGGCTTTAGTGACCACATTCTATAGTTCAAACCACTTTTTCTTCCAACATTTCAAAGAGCACTAAATCTAAGAAAGTAAAAAAGAAACACCCACCGACAAAGGTGACTACAGTAGCATTAATCGTGATCTTACTGCCTATATGGTGGTGGTTCTTGTGAAAGCGCTAAAAGGGCTAGAAGCGGTAGTCGCCTTTTAGCACTAGCGTGCCAGCCCTACAAGTGAGACCTGCGTCCCCGAACCCGCGGAACGATAACTCGCCACCACGGCTGGTTAAGGCCAGAGGGAACGGATACGAGTCGTCTACTCGAAAGAGCGTTTATTGATCTTGAGCAATGCAATACAGCAACAAACAACCACCGTTTGTTCGCCCGCGTACGGAGTGAAAACCGCAAAAGGGGGAAGCACACGCGACAGGGGAGAGACGCGTTCAGTTCACCCTGCGTGGCTCCGTGCTTGCGGCCTGCAGCGTTTCAGCCGAAGCGCAATGGCCGGGAGATTCGGTGGCGAGCCTGGCGGCGGTGGTCTGCGATCCCTGCGCATGCACTTCTCCCGTCCTAAGATCTCGGGAGAAAATGGGCTCCTCCTGGAGGTCTCCCCGTTCTAAAAGCCTTCGCGGCGGCGTCGCCGCGTGCGCGCGAAAGAAAGCGTGGGTGCCGCGCGTGCCTTCCTGTCGGAAACAGCCTGAACGGCGCGCGCGTAACATCACGTGATAATTAGGCGCGGCTATTAATATAGCACAGAGGATTCAATTGAGTGTATCCCCACACATTGTATAATAGGGTGAGCCTATCGGTTAGGGGCAAAGGGTAATAACAGGGCGCCAGTGTTCATGTGTTCATGTGCATGCGTAGGACAATAAGCGGAGGGGCATTAATATCCTGCGCCCGAGCACTGGAACCGTGCTATTCTCCTATGCCCTTAACCGATAGGGTCACCCAATTCTATAATTATCTAATAATTTCACATCTACTCATCGTCTGCGTTCCAGTGAGTCTAAATGGTGCCCTTTCAAACCTCAGTTACTACGTTTCATAATTAAGTCTTTACACTATTACTATATATTTATTTCGTGCACCCTTATGGCCAGAGGAATTACAGAGGGCAGTGGTTACATAACGAGTTACAGAAACAACGTATAGTGCAGTAATGTAATTGGCTCTGCAGAAATGGGTTGTGTTCGGTTTTATGGCACATTGGCAGCTAAGACCGCATGCGCCAAGCTCAACGTATAGAATAAGTTTTCTGCAGCATTTTTGGAGATGTGAAAATATCATCGGTGGTGCAGATGGACTAAAAAGTTTGTACTACCTAGTAATGACAAAGGAAAATAAATTTAGAAATGGCTAATGATAAAAGCCTTAAAGGAAGTCAGGTAGCATCACCGGCTATACTTGGCTGGTCAAGGATCTCGAGGATCCCTACGAATCAAATAAAAACAATAGCCTTCTTCTCAGTAATGAGAAAGTGGCTGAGGTGTACAACGTAACAACGCTAACCAGTGGATCAAAATTAAGTTTTTTTAAGAACGCCTGGTTTTTTAAAAAGCTAGAAACAAAAGATATGTTAACAATTGCATTATGACCTAAAAACAGTGTTGGGTTAAAGGAATGCATTCCTTATGAAATACAGTAAAGTACTTTTTTCTTATTTTCTACAATTTCGCACTAGAGATATAAATGTGGTTAGCCCTAAGTTCATCTCGCATTCTTCGCGAACAGGTTTGTCTTGTTTTGTTAGCAAAAAAAGCGCGTGAGGTGTGTGAGGCCTATTCGGAGACGGCAGAGAATCACTCCCTTGAAACGTTCCTACAACACTATTAAATAATTCATTCATTCATTCTTTATTTTTTTCCTCACTATGCAGTAAAAAAAGGAGCCAAGGGAAAAGCCGTTCAAGCACGGCTTGAGTGGTCCTAGGCCTCACTTATCAGACATTGGCAGCAGCGAGAACAGCACAAAGAGCAATTGCCTAGGACGCAGCGAGCTCAGTCAGTATAAAGCAAAATAGACAGCAATAAAAATGAAACCATAGCAAGTGGTGCAAGCATTCAACTTATCAAAATAAACTACATCAAACTGCACCAATTGAGCGCATATCACATGGTACACAAAATAACAGTAAGATTCACCAGATGAACATGGCGATGAGATCAGAAAGCTGCAGTTTATAAATGTCGGTACCTTCAATTATATAGTCATTTAACATATGTGGTAACAGGTCATGCAGCATTTGTCGACCGTAATTAGTCCGGCAGGTAGATATTTTCCAAAATGGGGCAGACATGGTGGTGTATACTGAATCGGCTAAGCACAGTCTGGCAATGTCGGTAAGGGTATTGCTTCCGCGCTTTTCACTAATATAATATCCTTGTGATAACCTAAACCTATATATCTCACTAACTATGACTATATTGAACTGTTTAAAAAGATTAGAGGTAGATTGCAGGTACGGTACGCTAGCGATAATGCGTAGAAATTTCTTTTGTGTTATCAGTAACTTGTTTAGATTACCCTCTGTGTTTGTGCCCCATACTAGAAATGAATAATTTAGGTAGGATGCGAACAGAGACCTGTATATGATTAACTTCACGCTCTTAGGAAAAAGACACCTGTTTCGATTTACTATCCCTATCGTACTGCTCAGTCTGTTGAACACAAAATTTACGTGGTCATCCCGCTGCAAGTGTTCGGAAAAGTGTGCTCCAAGAACGTTAACGCACTGTATAATTTTAATCTTCGAAGATTTAAATGTTAGGTCAGTAATCATGGCGGCCTGTTTACCTCTAGGTTGAAAAATTATTGGTTTTGTTTTTGTAGCGTTAACCTTTAGGTGGTTATTTCTCGTCCAGATATCTAACGCTCGCAAGCCATCGTTTGCTTTTACAATTGCATCATTGGCATTTGAAGAGGCAGTAAATATATTGGTGTCATCAGCATAAAGAATAAATTTAGTTTCTGACGCTGTATTAACCAGATCATTTATATACAGAATGAAAAGCAAAGGGCCGAAAATGCTGCCCTGCGGGACGCCGGATATGATTTGCTTCTTGCTCGATACCGAAGTGTTAACAAAACAAACTGACACCTTTGTGAAAGATAGCTTTCAGCAAAGTAAGTGGAAGCCCACGGATGCCATAGTGCTCTAATTTTTCGAAGAGAATGTCATGATGAATATAATCAAATGGCTGAGTGAAGTCAACAAATCCGCTTGCAACGAATTGTTTGAGCACCCCTTTTTAAAACCGTGCTGGTGGACATCCAGAAGCTCACTGGCTTCTCACACGAAGGTTAATCTAATATTCAATACACTTTCAAAGGATTTCGCTAGACAGCTGGTGAGGGCTATGAGCCTATAGCAGCTAGGAAGGGCAGGTGGTTTTACAAGTTCTAAAAATGGAACTATAATGGCTTTCTTCCAGGCTTCGGCTATTTTCTCCGACACGACCCGACAACGCGGGGTGGTCCCTTTCACAGTTCGCACACAGAGGTGCAGCGTTGCAGTCCACGGATTCATGGACATTTGGCACATGTATGGCGGCCGCAATAGCTCTGAGAGCCATGGCCGAATCTTTGCCACTTGAAGCAACGTCTGTGATTTGGAATGCATGGTCTTACAGTTACTCTAAGATAACCTACTTCTATGGATTCGCGGAGTTGGCTGGATGCAAAGGTCAGGACTATGTGCTTCGCGTTTCCTTGTCATCTTTTCAGAATTTGATACATGGACGTCGGTTCCGTTCTGGTCTTGTAGACCTTGCAACATCTCTTCTTTAGAATTATTCAGGAAATCGTGTTCGGATATTACGCCTTTCACTGTGCATAGTGATCGATGAGTAGCCACGGATACACAGAATGTCTCCAAAGGACAATATGTTTTAGAGTTTGGAGCATTGTACTTTGTCATCAATTTAGAGGAGCAGGCCGCCACTGGCTAGTTTCGTCACCTTGTGGCCTAGGCCCAGGACATCAGTCAGAGATTTAGAAACAATGAACGGAGACTTTTTCCTAGCTAGTTGGTCTGCATCTTCACTATGTACGACATGTGTGTTGTGATCTGTGTTGTGTCGGGTTTTATGACACATAGGCAAATAAGGCCACCATGCGCCGTCAGAGTGGACGATGATGGTACGTAGAAGGCTGGCCGCATTAACTGCAGTGGTTCCAGGTGAAGATAGTTGCCGGAATGCTGGTAAAATCTGGCCTCGCTTGATAGTAGCAGTGAGGTGGAAAGGTCACGCGCAAGGTATATGCTGGGGACGGACAAAGCAGCAGCAAGAATGCGAAGATAGGCTGCGGAGCGGAAAGATGCGCTGCGTGTGCAAAACGGTGTTCCAAATGGTGCTCTGTGCCAAAAAACAATGTTATCATTGCAACTGAACGAATACATTGCGCATGGATTATTGTTTCAATGAAAGTGATAAAGAACAAAAAAAAAAAGATGACTTTTTTGATCTGCTAAAGCAGAACATTTAGCACAGAACTGGCAGGCAATAGATATCATATTACTGCGAGATATTATTCCAGCCTTGCTACTCAAACTAAACGCCGGTTCTTTTCTTCTGTACTGTCTTTGTTATGCTGCAAATCAACTCAAAGTGGTACGGAGAAACAATGAACTCGGACGTAACTAATACTGTTTCGCTCTGTGGCAACTTCAGCTCACAAGTAACCAAATCTGAAGTATACCAAATGTCTTGAATATCGAATTTTCTTCTGTTTTTACTAACGAATCGACTTATGACTTACTGATTTTCTGCCGTTATCGCATTCATCAATGGAAGGCGCACATTTAATACACCAGGCATTGCTAAAATCGACTCGTTAGAGTATTTATTCCCCGCCGGTATTGCCGATTCAACTCCAGTCTTAAAAGGACACTAAACACATTTTCAGCCCTTTTCTATCTCTGATTTCCTCGCTGTCACTTGAAACTAATTCCGTTCAACCTGAATGCCGTATAAGAAAGGTCATTCCAGTCATGAAGAAAGGGGACCGTTCATCCCCAGGTAATAGCGACAGTTTAACAAACTAGTGTGTGCTCTGCAATCATGGAACACGTAATTTACTACCATGTAGCTACCTTTCTATCGTCTGCCATTTTCTTTCATCCAAACCAGCACGCCTTCCACAAAGGACATTCATGTGAATACTAAGTATCTCTGTTCCTGCATGATGTTAATCCTAGTTTTGAACGAACCATCTCAATTGATATCTTTCTAGAACTCGAGAATGCATTTGACAAAGTACCTCACTCCCGCCTTTTCTTTTTGCTATAGGTTAAGCCTTCATCCACGGGTTCCTAACTGGATGCAAGGGTCTAACCAACCAAAGGCGTTTTTTCCCGCTAATAGTCATTCGATATGTTTTTCATGTGTTCTTTAAGTTGTACTCCAAAGCCTAGTCTTTGGCCCTTTACTCTCCCTAGTTTATACTAATGATCTGACTTCAGTAACTTCTGCCATCCGTATTTTTGCAGACGACGCTGTACTGTCCCGCCCTATATCTAACGCGTTCCATGCTTCAGTTCTTTGAAATGACCTGTTTTGAATACAACAGTGGTAAGCTACGTGGCTGATGTCTCTGAATACCGCTATGGCAACACACATTTCTTTCGACACTCGCCGATACTACACACCTTCTACTTACAAAATTAACGATACTACTGTTGTTCCCACAAACTCGTTCCATTGTGCCTAAGAATTCCCCTCGCTATAGATCTATCATGGTCTCTAACCGAACTGCATTATACCTTCGCCGTGGCCTGTCCATGGCGCAGTCTTCTGCAAAACTACTGGACCTAAACTTGAACCTAAACTGGACCTTAACGTTACTACTACAGCCTCGCCACAGCTCTTGAATCTGCTCAGAATTCTCTCAAACTATTGTCAGCTAATGACGACGGCAGTCCAGAACTCGGAGGCACAGCGAAGGGCTTCTGAAAAAAAAAACAACTCTGCATTGAGTTTGCTTACGCCCACAGAGAAAGGGAAAACTCCCCGGCGGCGATAGCAACAAGCGCGCTCGGTGGTCGCCGCAATACAGACTTCCTGCCGCTATCGGCCGCGCTCAATTTAACGCGGACGCAGAACTTTCGAGATAATGCGCGGTAATCAATGTTTATTTCCAGAAAGTGCCTGGAGGGTCTCCCTGGCTAAAAGCTGCTCATGCAGCTTGACTAAGGCCAAGAAGACCGATACATAGCAGTATCAGTAACATCATATTTTAGTTAAAACAGACATGTTACATGTAATTCCCAACAGTAAATACAAATTTTGTACAATTTTGTCTCGAACAACCTACAGCTTTTGCCAAAAGTAACCAGGCTGCATGGTTTGCCTCTCCCTCATAGTGGAGCCCCTACGGCTTCCCTAGAAACCAAAAGGTATTGGACGGTGAGGAGAATGGTTCTTGCTTACCTCTCAGCGATTTATAGCTTGATGGGTGCGATAAGGGTTCCCCTATACAACTGAGAAGCAAACCGGGCACCCTGGTTACTTTTGGCAAAGGGGGTACAACCAATTGCGCACAACTACAAACATTCCAGAAAACATTGGTAGTATCTCCTGTAGGAAAGAAAGTGATCAAGCCGCGTGCCGGCGCCTTTGAGCATGGACAGATAAATGTGACAAACATTCGCGGCACTATTCGTACTACTCTAGCATATGCGCTCTCAAATCTCAGTGACAGCGTCTTCCTCTTGCCGCCGAATTTCATGCCTCTGCCCGAAGTTTTTCCATACTTCCCCCCGTGACAGTCAGCTCATCCAACCAGAGCATCCCACACCTCGCACAGGCCTTCCTAACAGCGTGATCCCACCATGTGCCTGCACAACTGCGTTCCACGAGTTATTCTTCGTGCGCACCGCTCAGGACTGGAATGGCCTTCCCAGCCATTTGGCAGACGTCTGTGATCCTGCTCGCTTCAAGACTGGCAGTCTAGTAGTTGTCTCATCATCGTCATGCTTACACAAGCCAGCCATCAACAACTGCCCTACACACACTCACCCATCATGTAATGTCCCACATCGGGACCTTTGCGATATCAATAAAATAAAATAAATCAATCAAGGAAAGAACAGCGCAAGAAATGTACGAATGCGCGGTCGTGTACAAAATCTTTGGAGACTCTAATCGATAGCAGTCATTAAAGTTAACATTGGATACCTCAAGGACTCTGAATGTGTGTGCGTGTGTGTTTAGTATTGTACGTGGAGTTTCCCGACGAATGCACTACCACGTTTCGATGGCCGTTGGCATCGTTGTTCCTGGGCATCCTTGGTGTTACCCCTTTTGGACGACGCCTTTCGTTGCAGAGAATATAAAGAAGTGATTTTTGTACGCATTTTAATCGTTTTAATCGCCTTACAGCGCACGCTCTTGTCAATAAATCCAACAAATGCGCGTCTAGCATATCGTGCGTCCACCGAGTGCCTTGCATGCATCGTGATCAGCCAAAGTAACGGTCAAAAATTGCTTCAGTATTAAAAAGCACTCTTCAGAGGTATGCGACAGGTATACATGGTCGGGTGGCTACCCACAGCAGGACTGACTCACCGGCAATTGTGGTGTCTGTCGGGTGAACGCCCACGTCAATGCTGTTGGGGCTTTCTTGGTGCCTCGCGGTGCCATGGGAGCCGCCGCCGCGACCCTCGCAGCACGGCCGGCTGTGGCTGGCCAGAGCTCTGCGCACGTGGCACACAAATACCACACCGCATTTTCGAGAAATCATTCACTAACCTGCCGCTCTTTGCAGAGTTGTAAACCGGAAACCACACACAACGCACTTCTGCGTTGACGCGCGATAGGCAGCATTTATTGCCATTCCGTTTGAATCAGGGTGGTGGCAAGTAATATTTTTGCCTAATATCCTTCGTGTCGTTCTGTTTTTATTTTTTCAGCTTACAATCATATTTCTTTACTGCACCCTTTGGGCCTTTGACGTTAGAGAGGGGAGTGGTTGCAGTCAAACGAAAAATAAAAAAATATAAAATCAGCAGTATCTAATATGACAAACAGCTCCTCCTCATGCAATGCTTGCTACAGGGTTCTTAAATTGACTGTGGTCACGTTTTGCGGCAATTTGGGCGGCAAGGCGATTCCGCTTTTAGCAGGTAAAAAGGCTTACAATAAATCATCTGTTCGGCATGAAGGAACTACAACATTGGAATAATGATCTATTCAGGATTACATATATCATGGTCGTAAATTCTGATTTTCGCGCAATGAATCATGATAAAGAATTTCGTGAAACAGACAAAGACGAGCGAGTTTACGAAGAGATGCAAGAGATGGAAGGTTAAGACCGGATTTCATAGCGGTTATACGAGAGGTTCTGTTGTAGTTAGAAAAAATAAAACCAGCGGAATGGTTCTTGATCATTTATAATGGGTGCATAATCGTGCATTAAGGTATTGCGACTGAGGAGGCCAACAGATTAAGCGTATTCAAGATTAGAGGGGATAAGTGTCTTGACAAGAAGTAGTTTCATAGAAGATGGCTCTTTAGAGAAATTTCGTAGTATCTCAACATTCGGTTAGTATTGTTCATCATATATGCGATGTCAACGCAACAGGTAAGATTGTTAGTGATGTGAATGCCGAGGTATTGTAAGCAGGCACAGAGTCAAGGGAAACATTATGATGGCTGTAATTAGATCAGCTGTTCGAAACCTTGAATACAAGCAAAGATTAGATTTATTGAAGCTAAGCTCCATTAATCCTAATTTACACCACGCAGAAATAGATTCGAGGTTAGGTTAAAGCTTTGTGTCATCATGAGAAGCTATTGACCTGCATAGTACGCAGTCATCTGCAAATGCAGGAATATTACAGGTCACATGAGAAAACAAGACTACTGTGGATAAAAAAAAGAATGGGGCCTAACACAGAACCTTGCGGAAAGCCAGAGTGAACGTCAGTTGACTGAGAGTTAAAATTCTTATCCGAAACAAATCGGGATAGATTGGACAAAAATACCCCAGTCATGTGAAAAGCAGTGATGGCGTAGAGGGAGAGCATCCGCCTCACGTGCAAGTGGACCGAGATTCGAACCCCGCTGCTGCGAAATTCTCCACCGGGCTAAAAAGTTACTCCGCATGTTGATGGAATTGCGTAACCAAGAGATCAGGGGAGCGGCCGGATCTCGGTGACCAGAACCGAAAGCCCATTTCCTTAACAGAGCCCGATTTGGCCACCCTGGTGTAGTACTTGGCCACAGCCTTCTATGAACAAACCAATTAACCCTCGGCCCTCAGTCCCCAGCGGCTGCGGATCAATTGACCACGGCGGAAGTCAGACCTATGACGCAGCGGAGGGTGCTAAGAATCTCTGGCTCCGGACAGGCAGCCATTGGAATCTGAACCTGGCAACGTTTAACACTAGAACCTTACCCAGTGAGGCCAGCCTAGCAGTGCTGTTCGAGGAGCTAGCGGACATTAAATGGCATGTCATAGGGCTTAGTGAAGTTAGGAGGACAAGTGAGGCGTATACAGTACTAAAGGACGGGCATTTACTATGCTATCGTGGATTAGCGGACAGTCGAGAACTAGTTGTGGGGTTCATAATTCAGGATATACATGGCAACATAGAGGAGTTCTATATAGTTAATAAGAGGGTGGCAGCTATCGTAATTAGGCTCAAGAGGAGGTACAAGCTGAAGGTGGTGCAGGCCTACGCGCCTACATCCAGCCGTGATGACCAGATCGCTGAAAGCTTCTAGGAAGACGTGGAATCGGCAATAAATGAAATGAAAAATCTTTATTTGCCATCAACAAAGTAAAATCGCAGTATACTATACTAATGGGCGAATTCAATGCGAAGGTGGGCAAGAAGCAGGCTGGTGAACAGGCGGTAAGCTACTATGGCAAAGACTTCATGAATAGAAGGGGGGAGTTATTAGTAGAGTTCGCAGACAGAAATAATTTACAGATCATGAATACCTTCTTCCGGAAGCAAAGTAACAGGAAATGGACGGGGAAGAGCTCCAATGGTGAGACTAAAAATGAAATGGACTTTATACTATGCGCTCCCCCTCGTATTGTGCAGGATGTGGAGGTTCTCGGGAAGGTGCGCTGTAGCGACTACAGAATGGTAAGGTCTCGAATCAGCCTAGATTTGAAGAGAGAACAGAAGAAACTAGTGAAGCGGAAGCCCATTAATGAGTTAGCGGTAAGAGGGAAAGTAAACGAATTAAGGATATCGCTGCAGAACAGATATTCGGCTCTGAGGAAGACGATCTCAATGTTCATACAATGAACGATAATCTCACAGCTATCATTAAGGAGTGCGCGGTAGAACTAGCGGTATGATGGTTCGACAGGATACCAGCAAGCTATCTCAGGAGACGAAAACTCTGATTAAGAAACGCCAAAGCATGAAAGCGTCTAACCATACGGACAGAATAGAACTAGCAGAGCTATCGAGGTTTATAAATCAGCACAAGGGTAGCCCACATAAGGAAGATTAATATGCGCAAAAACGAGCATGCTCCGAAAAACGGAGATAGCCTAAAAAGCGGTGAAGAGAAAACTAGGCATAGGTAAAAAGCAGATGTACGCGCTAAGAAACAACGAGGGCAATGTGATTAAAAATATGGACAAGGTAGTTAAAGTAGCCGAAGACTTGTACACAAATCTATACTGTAGCCAATATAATCGAAGCGTTAATGAGAGGAGTAGTACCGCATAGCAGTGGGGCATCCCGCCAGAAACGAAAGAGGAAGTAAAGAAAGCCTTAAGGGCAACCCAAAGGGGGAAAGCAGCTGGTGAGGATCAGGTTACAGCAGATCTCTTCAGGGACGAAGGGAAGACTGTGCTAGATAAGCTAGCCACTCTGAATACGCAATGCTTTATGACCTCAAGCGCACCAGAAGCTTGGAAGGACGCTAACGTTATCTTAATTGATAAGAAAGGAGACGTCAAGGACTTGAAAAATTACAGGTAAATCAGGTTACTGTCCGTTGCCTACAAGGTATTTACTAAGGTATTCGTTAATAGAGTCAGGGCAACCTTAGACTTTAGTCAACCAAATGATCAGGCAGGCTTATGTAAAGGATATTCGACAACACAATACAAACACAATAGATCATATTCACACTATCAAAAAGGTGATAGAGAAATGCGCAGAATATAACCAACCCCTATATATAGCCTTCATTGATTACGAGAAAGCATTTGATTCTGTGGAAACCTCAGCAGTCATGCAGGCATTGCACGCATTGCGGAATTGTAGAACAGTGTTATGTGAAAATAATGGAAGATATCTAAACTGACTGCACAGCTACCATAGTCGTTCATAAAATCAGCAATAAAATTCCAATAAGGAAGGTTATCTCAGACACGGAGACACGATGCCGCCAATGCTATTCACCACCTGTTTACAGGAGGTATTCCGAGGCCTGAATTTGAACAGTTGGGGGAAGAGTTAATGGAGAGTACCTAAATAATCTGCAATTCGCCGATGACATTGCCTTGCTGAGTCACTCAGGAGATGAACTGCAAATCATGATCAATGACTTAAGCAGACATTGCAGTACCATGGGTCTAAAATTAACATACAGAAAACCAAAGTAGTGTTCAAAAGTCTAGCAAGGGAACAGCAGTTCACAATTGGCAATGAGGTACTGGAAGGGGTAAAGGAATTCGTCTACTTAGGGCAGGTAGTGACAGCTGATTCGGATCATGAGAGGGAAATAACTAGAAGGATAAGAATGGGGTGGAGCGCATATGTCAGGTTCTCTCAGATCATGAATGACAGTTGACAAATATCCCTCAAAGGAAAAGCATACAACAGCTGTATCTTATTAGTACTCACCTACGAGGCAGAAACGTGGAGGCTAACGAAAAGGGTTCAGCTTAAGCTAAGGACAACGCAGCTAGCCATGGAAAGAAAAATGATAGGTGTAACGTTAAGAGACCGGAAGCGGGCAGTGTGGGTGAGGGAACAAACGCATGACATCCTAGTCGAAATCAAGAGGAAGAAATGCGCTTGGGCAGGGCATGTACTGCGAATGCAAGATAATTGCTGGTCGTTAAGGGTAACGGAGTGGATTCCAAGAGAAGGCAAGGGTAGCAGGGGGCGGCAGGAGGTTAGGTGGGCGGATGAGATTAAGAAGTTCGCAGGCATAGGGTGCGCCCAGCTGGCAAAGGACAGTGTTCATCGGAGAGACATAGGAGAAGCTTTTGCGTTGCAGTGGGCGTAGTCAGGCTGCTGCTGATGATGATGATGACGTGAGAAGCTGACGGTCTATGCTAAGATGGTGTAGTTTGTTCATTAATAACTTATGCTAAACCTTATCAAAGCGCTTTAGAGAAATTTAAAGAAATACAATCAGCAAAGGAACAATGGTCAAAATTACAGGAAGTTTTATGTGAAGCATAAAAGCTGTGTTTCACATGAGGATGTTTTGCGCAATGAATATTGCGAAGTTGAGAAAAGAGAGTTTTCTTGGAGAAACTTCGAGAGATTAGAAAGCAGGATGTGGCCAAAAATTTTATACGAATGCAGTGACTGAAATGGGTAATTAAAAGGGAATGCTTGGTACTTGATGCGTGAAGTGAAATCATCTTCCCGATCCTACAGTCGATGGGGATAGATACTTGGTCAAATGACTGTTGAAAAAATTTTGCTAGAATGATAGAATAATAATAGCTCACACTTATTGAGGAACTTAGAATCAAGTGAGTCACAGCCAGGCGCGGATGATGGCTTCATTGGTTTTCTTCGGTTTGTACGGTTTAACGTTCCAAAGCGACTAGGGCTATGAGGGACGCCGGGTGCAAGGCTTGGGATAATTTTGATCACCTGCGGTTCATTAACTTGCACTGATATTGCACAGTACATGAGCCCCTAGCATTTCGCCTCAATCGAATCCGGGATCGAATCCGCGTCTTTCGGGTCAGCAGCCAAGCGCCATAACCTACCGCGGAGGCTGAAGGTTTCATTCATTTCATTAAAGTCCGAACACCACTGGGTTCTATGAACAATACATGAACACTGTTATGAAATCGGAGGAACATGTGGCAGGCAGAGAAATATTCTGAAGTAGCAGAGAAGTCAGCGGAAAAAATTTCGTTTCGAGCGGTCCCGCAGAAGGAGGGATTGGATCGCAGGCACTGTCAACAAGGGTTATCTCTTCATCCTACGGTTTTTTAAAGCACCCGTATTTTTTCGACCAGTTATTGCTCAGCCTATTCTATTTTCTATGATAAAAGAAATGTTACATAGATTTCTTTGACTTCGCGTGTTTTACATCCCGATTTAACGCCACCAGTGCTCTAGTTTTCTTTTGCTTGCCTTTACTGCTGATATGCGAATTTTGTTTTCACTGTCCCTAAAACACAACTGTAAGGCTCACTATGACCTCTTTGACATCGGGTTGTGTAGCGTAAGTTACATATCCAGATTTCAAGGAAGACATATTTACAGATCACCCGATCATGTTTAATGTTTTCAACACTGCTCTCGCATGCTACACAAATGTAATCTCATCGTTTATACTTGCTTCCATATTACCTGGTTCTAAGGCAACCATGTCTAGACTCAAAAAGGACAGCACTGCCTCTTGAATTACCGCACAGCTCTGTTTTGCGAATTTTGCTATTTCCGGCTTTATATATATTGTTCTCGCTTTTGTTTTCATGCTTTTCTCCAGTTAATAGTTTCGGTTTCCATAACTTTAGTTTTCATGTTCGTGGTAACTTTCTGTTCCCTGTTGTCTCCTGTGTAGTTTGTCGTAGGCTTTTTAGTCCTTTTCCTTCATCGCGCGAGCGTGCCTTTACAGGACCTTGGCTGCCACCTCTCCTCATCTATTTCTCTTAGTCTCTCCAAAAACTCTGCGCTTGCCTTGTTTCAAGACGACCAACCCAGTACAGCTTCGCCTCCTGTCCTTTCATGAGTCTCTAGAGCCAGTCTACCCACTGCTTTGGGGTTAATCTCTCGTCTGTGTACCACATCTGATTTCAGGTACAGCACCGCGCTCGCAAACGTCTGCCCCGGAACCATTAGACCATTCCGCGGACTACGTATTACTAAATATTTATTTCATCCCCATAGTTATCCATGCTTCATTAATGCCGCTTTCCTCTTTCCTTTGGCCTTGAGACGTTCTTTATTGGTCGCTAATTATTACCTTTCTTCAACAATTCATATATTTGTACTTCTTTATTTCACATGCGCGTATTGATGCACTTCCTGTTCCGCTATCGTTAAATACCATGGCGCCCGAATTTTCCACAATGAATTCGAATACAATGTTTGCTGTTTTCTCGCCAGAGATATTTCAGAGCAGTTGTAGCAAGCTTTGGATATGCGCAAAAAGTTGCACATCTTTGGCGTGCACTAAGCCCGGAAGGCATTTGAGCTATTGTTAATCCTTGGCGATTATACGTTAAATTGAACCCAGCTCTACTGTCTTCTAACATGCGTTCCATCCTTGCTTTATAAATCATGAATAACATGGCAAGAAGGAGAGCCCTGTCGCCCACCTCTGTATGTTCACCTCCTCCGTACTGTGGAGCTTCTTCAATATATTTGCACTTTAAAGTCTGGGTGTATCCATTTTATTAACCCTATTACGTCGGCATCTTGCGCTCCTTCTGTTTGAAAGCCCCTAGCAATTCCCGGCTTGCAGTGTCATAAAATTCAACAAAAGCAGCCTACTTTTCTTCGTAACTATTTAAATAGACTACATTATTACAAACAGGTTGTCCTCCAAACGTCTTCCCTGCCTAAAATTATTCTGCACTTCTGGCATTATTCAATTTTTTTCCCTACATTCTTAGAGTTCTGTTTTGATAGTCTCCACCGAAAGACTATTTATAACCGACGTTATCGCGATCGGTCTGCATGGGTGAATACTGGCCTTGTCTCCCCTACCTTGGTATATTCCACTTAGTCTTCCATGCAGCTAATCTTCCGCTACCCATTCACTCGGAAAGACGTGCTCTGTAGCTTTAAATAATGCCTTCTTACTCTGTGGCGTCAGCTCAGTCATTAACATCATCGGAATTCCATTCGGTCCGATTGCTGTACTCTTAGGAATGCTTTCTTGCCATTTCTTCCTCTCCAGGTTCCCCGCGCTTAACTTTTCATCTGCCATCTTAAGCGTTGCAGCAACTGTTGGCCTAGAAACCACCCCTTGATTTACTTTAAGTTTCTCGCCAATTTCCACACCGATGTAGTGGAACACAGCGTTCCCCTTTACATTTTTAACTTTCGTCGTGTTAAGCGATTCATATTATTCCAAAATTTCCTCGGGCAGTCCTTATTCTTTTTCTTAACCACAGCCATCCAACACTCGCTATCGTATTTAATTTTTGCGTCCACGAGCTCCTCGACTTGCAACTTGCTTTATCCGTATGTGCCTCATTTTCGCGCCAGAGTCTGCACCATGCCGCGGGACGCCGCTTCTCCATTGCCATTTTCTATCTCGTTGTACTGGCAGTGTGCGAGTTATTTTATTCGCATCGAACTCCAAGCAGCCCACCTCCCGCCTTGTCAAGTGCCGTTCATTGACGGCCATGCGGACATTAAGCAATGGTAGGCCCACACCTGGAAGCAAGGCTTGTAAGTCCCGCGGCGAAGACCACTCCTGTGAAGAGGAGCCCGATGACGGCGAACAGCAGCACTGCGGCGGCTAACTCGTTGTTCGGGTTCAGCAGGTCCGACAGCCGGTATCCTGCGTGGGTAACGGCTCTTCTAAAGGGCTCGGAGGCGTTGACGTCAAGCATCGTTCTCAGCGGCCGCGCGAACGGCCAGGCGCACGACTCTGACTGCACTGTTATTTAAGGAAAACTGGCGTCTCTGGACAACAGTTTGTAGGGGGGGGGGGGGGGGGGGGGGGGCAGCGCGGTTGTGATGGGAGCGGCAGCGAGAAGAGAAACAGCCTATGGGAAGCAAAGAAAGCCAGCGTTACACTTTTGTGAGGCTATTTCTGGTGTGTTCAGGTGTACAGTAACTGCTACTTTGTCATCCCCTTATTTATGCGCAGTTATTGGCGAACTTGTGGCAAGGCTTGCTTTCCACCGGTCCGTCAGTCCATTCATTCTTCCAAGAAAGAGAGCAGTCACTGAAACCTAGAAAAGGATGAGGGAATGTTTATATTATTTTTTTTAATATGTGGAGCTGATCAGTGGGAAATTAATAGTGTAATCATCTTTTCCCCGAAAGATAATTGATTAGAAAGTAAAAAAAAAACACGTGCCGTCAATGGGATCCGAATCCACGACCTCCACATGTGGCGTGCGGTGCACAACCAACTGAGCTACGACGGCGGCTGTTCATTATTCTATTTTCGTGGGTATTTATGCTGCACGTAACATAAAATAGCATTGAGAGTGTTCATTAGCGTCACCCTCGACCATAGCGGAAGACGTAGGAACGTCCTGTTTACCGCAAGTGTGATATAGCACATGGTCGAACAGTGAGGGAAGTAGCTGACATGTGTGTCGTCCCGAGCCCCTCAATCCACTGTTCTTGACTTCTAATTAGCTTATCGAGGGTCTCAGGTCTGGTAGTTTTGATGCCATAGGAAGCATGAGAAAGTTCTCGCACTGCAACCTAGCTGTCTCACAGTTTTATCCAATACTGCCTGATAATTGCGATATAACGGGACTTCCAAAGTCCGCCGCTCGGGTCGGGGCTGGCGCTGGTGAACACTCTCAAGGTTAGGTTACATACAATATAAATACCCCCCAAAATAGAAGACTGAACAGCCACCGTTTTAGCCCAGTTAGCAGAGCGTACCGCACGCGACATACGGAGGTCGTGAGATTGAATCCCATCGTCGGCGTGTGGTTGTGGTAAAGTATTGGTTGGACTACTAACTTATTGATAAATTTCGCGAATTAAAAAAATAACTCAAACATTCCCATATGTTATCCTCGCTTTCATTGACTGTTGGCTCTCTTGAGCTCAATTTTCTCTTCTTGCTTACTTATTAGGTGGTGTCTGAGAAGTGCCTGATGTGAAACTACGAGAGAGTAGATCAAACAGCAGTCGCCGTAATAGACGTAGTGTCTCTCGTCATGTAAAACTTGTACCGATGGTGTTTGGTGCAAACCGGCCAAGGTTTTTTGCGCCACTTTGTTCGGGATTCGCATACTGCGTGTTAGGCGTGAATTAACCCATGCAAAAAACTTGAGGGTGCAAGACAAGCTTGCGAATTTAGTTTCGCATGTTTTAGAGTGAAAATGTGTGCCACGGTTTAAAGAAGATAAGGCTCTAGGTAGAAGTGGAAGTAGAAAACCCAGTTTTGCTGGAAGCCTTCCACATAAATAAAAAACGAGAGCAGTGTGTAAGCGATGCTTCGGTAACGTTGTACTCTACGGAGCGGGCATTTCTAGAGATGCGTTTAAGAAAGCACTGAGAAAGTTTTTATTCGTCCTGTTTGGTTTTTCTTCCTTATCCTTTTCACTGATTCATCGTGTCCATTAGTGGCGTTTTTTCATTCCTTGTTGCTTGCCGTGCCATAAACTCAATATTAACGAGTGACACATCAAAACGTTTTATATGAGAAAATGTTGATGCCCCCTTGTTGTGCGCATGTGATGTGACAAGCCTTTAAATATGTACCCTCGAGGGAAAAAGTTGTTAGTAGCGCTCTTCTGTGTCGTGTCGTCGTTCTCTCGCCTTGTGTTCGTCTTTTTTGGTGCTAACCTATTTCAAAGAATGTCTAACGAACTAGCCCAGCACCAAGTTTTACTAAAGTATATTTCTAGTACAGTGCGCCCGTCTTTCTGTGTTCTCCTTTTAGGCGTCTTACGTCAAATCACCATCCTTCATTAACCTTCTTCTGAGTCACATCGTCAATGCCACATGCCGGGCCAGGTGCCTCGCCTTTTGCCTACGCAGAGCTGGAATCCAGAAGAGATTGTCGCGCTTTTCGGAACAGTCAATCAATCCTGGGGCCACGCTAAAAGGCTGTGCAAGATTTTCAGAGCTGAGGTAAGGCGCCAAGTATGACTGTTCCAGGACTGGCTACGCGTGGAATGCTGTAGCCAGTACCCGGAGTGGCTTGCTACACGGATGTACCACTCCAAGTCTCTAGCAAGTTGTTACTGACGCTCTTCTGTGTCGTGTCGACGTTCTCTTGCCTTTGTTCGTCTTTTTTAACGCTAACCTGTTCCAAAGAATGTCTAACCAAATAGCCCAGCACCAAGTTTTACTGAAACATATGCGCTCTAGATAAAATCAAGTGACCTGTCTATTCATACACCACTAACCATGCCATTTGCCTTTGGCAGAGCCTAAGTGCCGACAAGCTGAACACGTGCTCCATTCCAGGAGGCTTCTCACATTTACACAGTCAGAATCCATGTTCTTACCTCACATCCCTTACGGCGCGGATCGGGTGTCCACCGAGATGGGAGACAATTACTGGGCCATTTCTTTTTCTCAAGAACCAATTTTCAATTTTTTTTCGAAATCCGGTCGTTAATGTCTTTGCATGTCAGAAAAACAACAGAAAATTAGGAGAGAAGAAAATACTGTTTCTTAATGTCGGCCAGAAAATTTGTTTAACACAGCATACGTGTTATGCGGCAAATGCGTAACGGTGACTGCTGCGCTCCTCAACGCACCGTCTCCCGTCGACGAACTCAAGACCTTGAGCGACCCCGTGGGAACCAGAAGCCCGACTCATCCGGTGGGCCTCTCCTCGTCCATGGGATGAGTCGGGAGAGACATTCCGCAGTGGTTTTCTGCTCGCGATTCGGCGGCAACCGGCGCCACTGGCCGTTGACCTCGCCGTTGACGCCTTGTAAGGGCATGGTGCGGTTTTTTTTTTCTAGAGGCAACTTCTCAAATAAATAGGGTCCTAAAGCAAATGCCACAGCCCTAGAAAAAGCGGATCACATTTCTTGACTGACTTCACTAGACATGAAAGAGTGCTGCAATGGATGTTGTGTTACATCAAAAGCCATGCTTTATTTACTCAAGATTACACACCGAGGCGTGTCGCGAAATAAAAAGAAATGAAATCTTGAACGGTAGGAAGGTGACAACCCTCCATTCAGCTGCTGTGGAGTCTTCAATGTAGAACGCGGAGATAGCGAAATGATCTGAACGCAGCGCGTCAAACTGAAGCGTGGGCAGACTATGAAAGTATGCAGAGAAGCTCACAAATCTGCTCATTACTGAAACGGCGTGATAGGTGCATACGCAGGGAGAGAAATAGGATTGGCGAACATGTGTTGCACTGTTTTAAGAAATGAGAGAACTCAATGTTTTCTCAGTAGCCATCATTATTTACGTCGTTACAATGTAAAGTTTAGTCAAGTCACTTGTCCCTCGTTGAAGCAGTCACCAAAAGGGCAAGTGAAAATGGCTGGCGGTTTAGTATTGCTAGCACGAAATGTTGTGTGAAAGCACGGTGGGCCACACAAATTTCAGGGGGTGGGTTAAGTCCTTTTTGGGGGTGCCTCAGGTCGGTTTCCAACGTGCATCAACCCAACTTTCAAATTATCGGGGGTGGACCAGCCACATTTTGGAGGCGGGCAAATTACATTTTGAGATCAGGTCAAAGCGGTCTTCCACCCTAGCACACCCAGATTCACCGGCTGTCAAATTCGGCCGCGGTCATTCGAAGGATAAATTTCGGGTGTCCCAACCATGTTTGGGACATGCCCCATGTGCCATACTATGTGTTGTCATCCACACCCTGCAGGGCCATCTCCAAACTTAGCTTTGCTTGGTGTCTTTAAATCAGCCAAGGTTATACAAAACTCCAATTTCGGGTGGTCCTAACCATGTTTGGGACACGCCTCAAGCTATAACATGTGTTGCCACCTTACCCTGCGGGGCCATCCCCAAAATTTAGCTTTGCTTGGTCCATTGAAATGTACACCCATTCATTTACCGAGTCTGGCTGACGCTTCATTTTTTCGCGTGAGGCATCGTCGAAATTGGTGGGGGTAGGCTAGAAATGTTTTGGTACTCAAAGATTACTTCCGGTGTGTTGTGTACGTCGTTCAGCGAGAAACACAACGCAGGCGGTAAGCTCTTGCGCTACCTCACGTGAAATGATCGGCGCCGTTCAGACAGAAAACACATTCAATCTTTATTTCTCCACAGAAGAATAGTTACTGTACCTGCGCATTTTTTATGGTGGCCATATTCTATGCAGTGCAGTTTTTCTTCCTTTGGATGCTTCGGATCTCAGATGAACACGTGCGTAGCTTTGTAACTGCACCCATTGACTACAGCACCCAAAGCTCACAAAACTTGGATGAAAACGAATCTGAACAACCAAGAAATTCAATCCGTACAACTGTCAACAAGACACCAGATGTCAGTCCGAAGCCTCGTCTTCCCGGCATGCCTCGGGTGTCTTTTGTGGATGAAGTGCAGAGCCGCCAGCTTTTCCCCTACTTATAGAAATCTATGATGCGGCAAAAGGACTTGTGAAAATGCGGAAATTGAGTTGGCGAACGTTCGGAACAGACCTGGGACAACCCTAGAATGGGGTTTGCCCACCCCCGAAAATTTGAAAATAGAATAGACCCACGTTCGGAACCGCCCTGGGACAACCCTAGAATGGGTTTGACTCACCCCAAAAATTTATATGGCCCATCGTGCTTTCGCACAATATTTCGTGCGTAGCAATGCTAAACCGCCAGCCATTTTTGTTTCCCTTTGGTGCGCGCTTCAACATTAGACTAGCGACGTGACCAAACTTTACATTTTTTAGGAGGTAAATAATTATGGCTACTGGGAAATATTTAAGTTGTCTTATTTCTTAAAACAGTGGCCATGTTCGCCAGTCCTATTTTATTTCGTGCATATGCATAGATCATACCGTTTCAGAGAAGAGCCGGTTTATGAGCATCTCCGCAGACTTTCATAGTCTCCCCACGCTTAAATTTTACGCGCTGCATTCAGATCATTTCGCTATCTCCACGTTCTACATTGAAGACTCCACAGAAGCTGAATGGAGGGTTGTCACCTTCCTACCGTTCAAGATTTTATTTCTTTTTATTTCGCGACCCGCCTCGGTGTGTAATCTTGAGTAAATAAATTTTTGATGTAACACAAATTCCATTGCAGCACTCTTTCGTTTCTAGTGAAGTCAGTCATGAAATGCGATCTACTTTTTCTAGGGCAGTGGCATTCGCTTTAGGGCCCTATTTATTTGAGAAGTTGCCTCTAGAAAAAAAACGTACCTTGCCCTTACAAGGCGTGAGACGAAAGGCGGGGTCAACGGCGACAGAGGTAGAACATTGCGCTAATGAGTCGGCTGAGAACCTAGTTCGCTGCCTTTACTGTAAGTCGACTTAGCAGTGAAAACTGCTGTTAAATCGTCTTAAAATTAAAGGCGGCGTGCATCTTTAGACTTGCGTGAGCACCGTTCTATCTTCCTCTTCCTTGGCCTTGTCTTGTGTCGTATACAGGGGGAAAAAAGTTCATCTGCGCGCCAGAAACTTCAACAAGACGTCCCAGTTTCTCTTTATTTGTTAATTCATATCCACTCCGAAGTGGCGTCATTAAACTCAATACCTCGCTCTGTCGTCACGCTGGGGCCCAATAGGACTTTCGCTACCAGTTGACCTACCTTGGCTTTGCTGCGTTGGCCGCTTCGCCACCAGTTAGCCCATGGCGCGCAGCGCCGCAGCGGTCGGCGCGAGTACTAGTGCGTGAACATATCCATGCGAGCTCTCCGCTGTGGCGGGCGGTCACTGTCAACACAGTGGGCTCGGCAGACCAGGCAGCGGCATGTGGCCTTACGCACCCTTCCTCTGTCTAACCCAGGTATTCCTGCTTGGTTATGCCGGAGCGGACTATCAGCACAACTTTCATCAAGAGCCTGATGACGTCATGAATCTGGCAACGTGCGTCACGCCTACAGCGCCGCCGCATCAGCATGTGACCTCACCGGACATCCCTTTAAATAGCCGACCGCAAGAATTTCACTTCAGTGGGCTCGGCAGACCAGGCAGCGGCATGTGGCCTTACGCACCCTTCCTCTGTCTAACCCAGGTTGGTGCCTATTATTGTACATTTAAAAGTGATTGTCGTGGTATCCTGGTTCTGCCTTGCCCCCAGCAGTGCATTCGTATCGCATGTGATGTATATCTAATGTGCGAGTTGATGTTGTGTGGTGACGTCGAACGGAATCCTGGCCCCGAGACAAACTCTGACAGTATGAGCGCGCAAGAGATGTTGAAGCAACTGATTCTGGGACAGCAAAAATTGAC